>NC_091484.1:62414243-62565759 GCF_947461875.1 Haliaeetus albicilla | reverse complement strand
CTCTGAAGCCGGCAAACCAACTTCAGGATTTCAGGGGGGCAGAGGCCTTTCCCCGGCGTTCCCCGCACCGCGGGGAGCTGACAGGCCCCCTCCTCCAGGCGCCTGGCTGCGGAACTTCTGTCCTGGGCTCGGAAGCCCCCGAACCGGCGGTTGCTTCAGGAGAGGCCAACGGGCAGCGCTAAGACGGAGGCTCCCCAGCGGTTCTCCAGCCGCCGCCGGGGCGGCTGAGGGAGCGCGGCCCTACCGCCCCGGCCTGAGCCACCCGGCGGGCCGCGCCACCGCCCCTGCCCGGGCGCCGCTTGCCCCGGAGGAAGCGGCCGGCGGCAGAAGGGCCTCGCCTGCCCCCGCCCTCCGGGCCCTGCCCGCCTCGCAGGTGCCAGCCGGGCGGCCAGGCCCCGCGCCGATGCCACCGGACTCCCCCCCGCCCCGCCGCCCCCCAGGCCGCACTCACCATTTTTGGGCAGGCTCTGGATCACCTTCACGGCCGCCTCGAACCTGGTGGCGTGCACGGAGCCGGTCTCCGCCATGTCCCCGTCCCGTCCCCTCACCGCCCGCCGCCTCCTGCTCGGCCGCCGGGCCGCGTCCGGCGGGGCGGGCTCGGCTCGGCTCAGCCCAGCCTCCCTCCTCACGGCGCCTGCAGCCGACTGCACGGGAGAAGGGCTGAGAGGCGCCGGGCCATAGGCAGCCACCCCCCGGCGGCAGCGGGGCGGGGTGCCCGGCCCCGGCCCTCCCCCTCCGGCAGGGCTGGGCGCAACCCGCCCAGCTCCTCGGACCGGCCTCTCCCCGCGGGCCGAGCGTGGCCTAGCAACACCCCAGCCCACAGCCCACCCCTACCTTCACCCCGGCTTCAGGCGCCCATGTTAGGTCTCCCACGGAGGCGCGCCTCGCCTCCCCTCCCCTCCCCTCGCCTCCTCTCCTCTCCTCTCGCACCGCCCCGAGGCCGCCAGGGGCTCGCCGGGAAACGTAGTCCGCCCGCCGCGCCCCGCGGCACGGCCGGGCCCCACACGGGTGTCCCCGCCGCCCGTCCCCTCTCAGCGCCTTCTCTTCCTCCCGCCGCCATGGCAGGCCGCTGCCTCTCCGGCAAGCCCCCTCGCAGCGAAGGGCGAGGGCTGCGCGGAGGCGGCCGGCCGGCCCCGCCGGCCAGGCTGAGGCCGAGGAGAAGCCCCTGGGCCGGCCTGACCCCAGGAGCCTCCCGGAGCTGCTCTGGGTGATGGCGGGTTCGGTCTTGGGGCCCGAGAAGCCGTCCAAGTGCTGATCCCGGGGAGTCTCTCCCGTGTGCACTGAGGGAACGGTTCTCTCCTTTTTTTTTTTTTCAATTTTTTTTTTCCTTGTTTCTTTTTCTCTGGTTCCTTCCTCTTCCCACCCTTTCTCTTCCTTGCTTGTATAGCTACACATGATAATGAACATTTCAAAACCTGCCGTAATCCACCCATTTTATGGACCTCGGTTATCCTCAGGAGACCCACCACCACCCTGGCAGTCTGCTTTGTTGCGTCCTCCCCTCCTCACAGCCATCCTCCTACGCACGCCTAGTTCCGCATAATTCACCTAAATTACCACGTTAGCCACATATTTTTGTAACAGCTTTAATGACTAATATTTACATCAAAATTTTAGGCATGAGATTTTAAAAACGTACAACCCAGGGAGCAACTATTTCCGTGGTATTCGGAGACGAGGGTGAATACCAGTACAGTACCACCAGCTAGCTCAGTAGCTAAATAAATGAATGGCCTTATTCAAAAGCACTGCACATCCAGCGCTCTACGAAGTCAAACAAAAGTATACTGAACCAACTGCTTTTGTAGCAAGTGGAATAATTTACCCAGTAAGCAACAGGATGAATTAATAGCCTCTTTGAATAGAATCGAGTACAAAATCCTGGCATTCGAGTCAGTTCATTTATCTGGTACACAATATATATTTTAAATTCCTCTGAAGGCAGTTGTGTGCTCACAGTATATGCCCTCTGGTGGGAAATAAAAGCTCGAGAGAGAGGGAATTAGAGCAGATCAGCCCCTACTCTGCTGAGCTAGTACATTCCACAGGGTCAGCAGCCAGCCGGCCAGGGGAGAGCTTTGCTGGAGAGAAGCTGACACTTCCAGAGGTGTTCTGATAGGATTCCCCACACTGGGCAAACAATGAACCTGTGCTACGAACACCACTGTTCCACTCACGTGAACGTTACAGATGAATTTCTCTGAATTTTTTGTTTCGAGTGCTAGATTGTGAGCTTCATACTAAGATCTATCATCTTCTTTATCCATGAAGGTAGGTAGGACTGACAGAAGCTCAGATCAAAGGGATGTGTTTGTTTGAAGATAAGTGGGTCTCTGTATAAATACGGATACTTTGAGCATCCAAGGAGTTAATTGCAAAAAAGTAATAAAAAAATTAAGGGCCTTTTGTGAGGCCAGCTGATGTGTAAATTCTCTTTACCTGAGGAAATCTATAATGATGTTTGTCATTTAATTGATTTAAGAGAAATGCAATCTGCATTTTTATAATGAATGTTCCCAGACTTTCACTGGAAGTAGGCTTTAAAAGAGATGCAAATGACAGCCTATTTAATGGCTGTGCACAGAAATGGAAGCTGCCCTCTTTGCACTGAAGATGTGTGAGAATGTGAGGTCTGCAGATCCAGAATGAGGCATTTGAAGTAACCCAAAATAATCAGTACCATCATGCTCTGAGACAAGGATGAAATAGTAAATGAGAGGCAATTTTTGAGCACTGGTGAGCCTGTGAGAACATATCACGACTAGTTAATTTAAATGCTCATATATAATACTAATTAGCATTGCTATTAGCTGTCCCTATGTATACATTTTGCATTCTCATTGCAGTGACTTCCATGTAGGGTTAACAATAATCGAATGTGGAGTACAGCTAATAAAGAAGACCCTCTCATCTGTCGCAGACATCCAGGAATGGAGCTGCAGCTTTATCTCAAGCTGAGGATCTAGACTCCATTCTTTAGGGAACAAAATTAGATGACGTTTCTCTGTTGCCTGCTGAGTACCTATTGGGAACAACCAAATGCTTGTAAAATCTAATTATAATCTATGTGTTGAACTGGGCTGTGTTTCTATTGCTCTGCAAGAGCAGACTCCAAAGCAATCATAAGCATGACCAGCTCTTATTCTTCTTTTGATCCAATGTATGAGAAGCTAAACATGGGGAACTCTGATAGAAAGACTGACCAGTGATGCCCATTAGTTGAGATGGAAGAGAGGAGAGACCATGGTACTCTGCTACCAGTGTGATTTGGCAGTAAGCACAATGTGTGACACTTAACATGTCTGAGTGCTTTGCTGTCCTCACACTTCTCTTCACTTGGTGTTTCACAAACTACTTATGGAAAGCCTGTGAACTGCTAATGTGAGGCATTCCTGGCAACGTTGAGATACATAAAAGCTTGTATGGAACTATGCTGTTGTAGTCGCTGAAGGAGTACACTTAAGGGATGTCTGGAGAAAAGGCAGACAAGCGTGGTCCTGAATGTGACCTTGGACCTATCAGATGGATTAGGGATGGTTATCGAGTCCAGTGGTGTTATGGCACAGGATAGCGTTTCAAAGTCTGATGTGTTGAGCTACCTTACAATCCTCATTTTGTGCTGTGTGTAAGCTGCCACTGTCCCTTCATATTCTCATTTGTATCCCAGGTCTGCCTTAGTTTTCTAGCAGTTGCTTCCAGTGCCAAGCTACACCCCAGTCCAGCTTGAAGAGCACCTTCATTTTACTTGAGGGACAAAGGAGTCAGTTAAATTATGCAAGTGAAAAGCAGAAACTGGAACCAATTATGCCTATTGCTCCCTCAAGGGTCTGAATCATAGCAGTATATTTTACAGAAATATTTTTAAATGGTTCTTAAGAAAGTAGACCATAGTCTCATATGCATTATGAGCAAGTTCTGTAAGCTACCAGATCCAAGAGCATGTAATTTTAGCAAAGCTTACTTTTTGAAGTATGTAATCCAGCAGGGAGAGAGAATGAATTATTTAAAACCTAATAGTCATAATTATGAAGAACTAAATTAGCATTACAATTTCTAAGTCAAATCTGCATGCTGATGAAGAATAGAAAGATGTTGTCTAAGAAGGGTAGAGCTTTTCATATGGAGTAGTTTTCTACATTGTTTACAGTAGAAAAGCTAATATATCAAATGACATTGACTTACAGGATTTTGTAATGAAATCATGAAGGATATTTGTGTCAAAATGAACAGCTCTGGAGAAAGAGAACTATTTGCCTATCATGAATATGGCAAAAACAGCAGCTGAAGTTTGTCCACCTATGTAGGCCAATCCCTGTTCTTCAGGAAAAGCCCTTTGGGCAAAGGACTAGTTTGAGACAAGAACGCTTTTGGGGATGGAAGTTTCCTTGTGAGGTTCAGATGCCCCCCTTAATAACTCAACTAGAAATACTGATTCATTTCACAGTTGGGGATTAAGTAATGGAATTATTTTTAACCATTATTAACGGCAGCTGCTTTGCCTAAGGATTAAGTTCCATGTTGTCAAAGGCGTTAAAGGTAATATATCCCATTTAAAATCTCTTTTGAGCTGTTCAATTCAGGTATCTCAGGTAACCAATATTTTGAGCCACATTTTTGTTTCCCCCCATGCCTCCCCACTTCCCACATATTTCAAAAAAGAAAATGCAGTAACAAAAGTATAAGCTTAGATCTATCTCATAAAATGCTCTTTGAAGAACAAGATATGATCATACTTCCAAAGACGTTTTGCAACATTTGACTTTGCATTGTACTATACAGTACTTATGAAGTCAAAACCTTTTACAGGTTTGTATCTTTGTAGGTCTAAACATAACGCAGTGCCTTATTGCATCTTAAGCCCCTCTTTTTTTCTCCAAGTTTACATTAATTTCTTTTATGAAACTTTTAATAAAGTTCAGTTTTCCTTACTGCCTCAAGGTATTTTTCTTGTAGAGCCAGCAAACAGTTACAACAGAATTGTTCAGATTTCACATATTCTAGAAAGAACATTTAAAAATCCTGTTCCCTTACACAGCCATGAACTGAGCTTTGAAAAGTGTGTAGTTTCATCTTGCAACAATGACAAACTGTGTCTTATTATAAACAACAGCAGCAGACAGCTCATAACAAATACTTATTCTTTTCCCTTCAGTAAAAAATACCATATCTGGAGGTCAAATTGTGCTGTCATTTGCAGTGATATAAATTTGCAGTTACTTGGTTGATTTAGGGATATTTATGGTGTTGCACATTTTCATAATGCAAATGAGTAGAATTTGACTCTGAAAAATCTTAACTATGTCTGGTATATTATTTCTGGTTTGATGTTTGTGCTTCTTATCTTCACGACTACTGCTGCTAAAATTTTAGAAGCCTATCCTTGTGTAATTTGCCTCTTGGGAATAGCTAACAAAATACTGTGACTCTATCATATTAATGTGCTTATGCAATGGCATATTTATAGCCAGACAGCTCTTGTGACTTTTTTTTTTTATTTCAATATCTGGAAGGGAAAAAACAAAAACGCCCTTAGTTTATGCGCGTTCTTTTAAAATTCTAGCAAAGGAAGGTTATTGTTCTTTCTAGCAAATCTGAAAAATGACTTTGTGGAAATGTTTTCATGACACTTTTACCAGCGTGCAAAACCTGGAATACAACTGGCAAAGATAACTGAACTCATGCGTTTTCAGGCCTGTATCTATCATTTTGGATATTTATTCAGGCAGAAAATATACCACTGTGGTTTTGGTCAATGGATTTCAACAACGTAATCTAACAGATTAGGGGTGATTTACTGGAGTGAGTCCTCCAACAAACAAGCTCTCAGAAGGATTTAAGACTGAGTGTAATTGGGTGTCTCAGCACAGGACCACCACTTCATTACAATCCCCATAAACACCCAGCTCTGTTGCTGTGCGAGTCCTAGTAAAAACTCAGACTTCCTTAGAAGCCAGTGCCAGCTAGACACTTTTTCCAGCTATAAACCATGGCTTTTTCACTCTCGTATTCAGGTCAGGTCTGGTACTGGACGTTATCCAAGGAAGTTTATCTGGGAAGCTTTATTGAGAAAGAAATTTGACACTCAGGGACTTTTTCAGTTTATACTGTTAGATCATTTCTGCTCAACTGAAATAAAGGAGTCATCTCTGCTTCAGAGTTTTGGGGTGATAAGGCCTGCCCGTTTTACTGAGGTGAAGGAGACAGGTGAACTACAGCAATGTACAGCATCTCAAGATCAGAAACTCCCGCGTTTTGCCATTTAAAACAGAGAACTAATTCTTAGGCTGAGAATTCTTAAGCAAAAAATTATTGGATGAATAAATGGGATTGGGTGAAAACTTAGGAAATTAAGTGTCTTAAGTGGTTTTTTACTTTCCTTTGTACTAAAATGTTCTGCTTACTATAAAATATGTTCAGCATGAGAAGCTTAATATCAAAGCTTCTATAAATGCTGGAAAAGCTAATGAGGAAAGACAGCTCTCAGTTCTTGTTCCCCCAAAAGTAGGAAAAAAATAATCAAAGAACCTGCTGAATAGTTTTCTAAGTAAATTACTGTTGGTTTCTAGAAAAACCCCAAGAAACAGAGACAATGGAGCTGTATGAAATAAAAATGATCATTGAATCCACAGAAGTGTTTGGGTACACCTAAACAGAGGTGTTTAAAGGTCAAGTCACTCTGCTGCGGATAAAGGTGGAAATGCAGCCCTAAACTAAGCGGGGAGCTGGGCAGCGACATCACTGTGACAAGTTACGTTGGAGTCTGTTTGTCACACTGAGTAATCTAACAAAGGGCAGAGGGCAGTTTCGGGAAGCATTATAAGTCTTAAACCAAAGATGTACCCATTAAAGAGACCAAATCTTCAGTGTCATATAGATCACTTTAAAACCCTGAAATCAAATATTAGTACTACAAATTTGCCATACAAAAGAAACAGAACAACGAAATATGCCCTGTTTCTTTTATTTGTTTGCCTAGCTTTTGTTATCAGTTTTTAATCTTTCTGTAGCTTTGTTTGCCAGATTAGAGAGCTCACTATTATCCTCCTGAAGGGTTCTCCAAGAATCCTATGTATCCTTATAAATAGAAATCAAGCAACCCCTTGATTTCCTTCATTTAGAATTGAATTCACTGATGCTTTCACTCCAGTAAAATTAATTCTTTCATTCTTATGTCTTTCCAATATTTTAACATCTTTCTTGAATCATAGATACTACTGCTAGGTACAGTGATGCAGGAATACTTGTATTAATGTCAGAGGCAATAGAGGACTGAGGTATTGCCTTCTCCAAACTCAATATTCTCATTCGTATGTCTGGAATTCATTGCCCTTTTGGATGTAGAGGAGGATGAGGGCCTCAAAGCCCAGGAGCCTCATACCCTACTTGTAGCTGAGGACCCACATTTTAAGTGTGTACTCTTAAAGCTTTCATTTGGAGTGATGGAACGGTATTTGGTTGTATTCCATCACACTATTTTTGCAACTAGCTTATCAGATTATTCTATCATGTCAGTCTGTTCTCTTAATTATTTGTCACTCTCCTAATCACTGTGCTCTCTGCAAATTTTATCAGTAGTGATTTTATTGTTTTCTTGTAGGTTATTCAAAATAAGTTAAACAATAAGGAGTCAAGGTTAGTTCACCCTTTATGACCACATTTGAAGTCTGTCAGTAATTTTTTTATTTAATATGCACCATTATGATTTTCTATTACAATAATAATTCATTTTAAAAAATTTTAATGTAGTTTCTCAATCAACATTTTATGCAGTCAGATATTTTACAAAGTGTAAATATATTTCTACAACACAGTTACATTTATCTATCAAACTTGTATTCTCACAGAAAAGGATATTGAGTTGTCCTAAGTATATGTTCACTTGTCCATACATTCCTATTGATTTGCATTAATTAAATTATCCTTCTTTAATTCTTTCTTAATGGAATCTCCTGTCAGTCATCCTGTTGTATACTTGGGATCAATATTATGTTGATAGAACTACAATACCTATATATCTTTTTTCAATATTGGCACAACCTTTGCTTTCTTTCAGTGCTCTGGAACTTCTCCAATGTTTGAAAACTGATTGAGAATGAATATTAACAGTCCATAATGCTCTTTGCTGGCTCATTTAAAACTCTTGGATGTGATTAATCTGTACATGCTGATTTAATATCTAAATTTAGAACCTGCAGATAACTAGACCTCCCTTATTTTCCTTTTAATATAAATAAAAAATTGGGTTTTAAACACTGTGATTAAAGATCTCTTTTTATTGCTCTGTTCACTCTCCTGATATTTTACTGTTTTACTGTCTGTTCAAAATCCTGCAGGTGGAAGGACCTCTGAATTGCTAAAGATTTTTTTTATAAAGGGAGCTACACATTTCTTTGCAGATGACCTTTGACTTGTGTGAACTCTTGGGATAAATGTCTGTCAGCTACCTTAGCAAATCATGCATTATAAGCAGCTCAATCCTGTTTCTAACCTTTGCAGGAGGGGGTTGTTATTCATTTTTCACTTAATAACTTTTGGTGTGCTTTCTCATTCTTTTGCATGGTAGTTCTTAAAAAAAAAAAGTGTCTTAAAAAATAATGCTTTTGACTAGTAGAGCTGTCTATCCCAAAGTCTAAATTTCTATGTCATGATAAATGTACTGTGGACACTACTTACTGACTTACTTTTTCCAAAAGTTTTAAAAATATTTAAATCTTTGGAAAAAGTACATTAACATATTTCTGTTTTATAATAGAGAAAACAATGTAATGATCAACTATATACACATGTATTTGTACATACATAATATATAAAGTAGTGATGTTATATATGGAATTGATGAATACATTATGAGCTGTTGGTAAAAGCAATATATTAGTTTTAAACAGATCAAAGGAAGAGACTGGAGAGCCTGTTCCTCCCTGGATTAGGTGGGTTGTGCTGTGGCCCACGTGGCAGTGGGGTGCTTTCTTGGCTGCACAAGCCTTCTGACACCACTTCCACCACAGCTCCCCCTTTCTTCTGTATAAACAAATCCAAAACTGCTTGGGGGGCAGAGGAAGGAACGAGAGACATTCACAATACAGAGATTAAACCGCTGTAACCACAGCCCAAATACATGTCTTTTGAAGATAAAATAGCAGTTGTGCTGACTAAGTCTGTGATTATGCACATGTTCAAGCTCAACATCCTAAGCATCCCACTGATTTTGCAATAGTAAAATTAAGTCCTGTGTACATTTACAAGGTGGAGCTCTTGGCTGTCAGGAATCCTGGCCTTGTGTTTTTCTTCTGCCACCTGCCATTACCTTTATTTCTTGACTCAGATTTGCATTCACAGTAAGACTCACAGATAGATATTTTCTAAATCATTGTGAAGGAGTTTCATGTGTGCTGGATGCTGTCATCTGCATCTCTAAAGCATCATTGTAGTATATTTCATTAAAAAGTCTCTATGACATAACTGGTATAGGGAATTGATAACAGAGTATGCACAAAAATGATAAAATTATTACATTTTTTGCCTTATATGTTGAAAATAGGAAGTTGTCTTACATGTCTTGAAATGGGAAATTTGGGGGTACAAAGAAGCAGGACAAGTCCCCAAATCAATGTATCTGCATACTTTACATTATTGAAAAGAGGTATAGAAAAGGAGTTAGGAATGACTTGAAAAAACACATTGAAAACAGTTGTATTAAAAGCAAATTAAGGCTCATGTCCACCCTAGAAAGCAGCTCTCTGGTGCCTGCTCAGTCATTCCAAATGGACTATCTTTACTTCCTCCAGTCTGCATCTCCTTCTCATGTGCCTCAAATTATGTGCTTCCTGGTGGGGCCCACCGTATTCAGAGCAGTTTGTTAACACACTGAAGCTTGTTAAAATGCATACCATGTGTGCACAAAATGTCTTCATTTATCAGATTAACTCACAGATCAGGCACTATTCAAAAGAGCAGAATAGTGCTAGAACAAGGGTGTCAACTCATCCTGTAGTGAAACTGAATTCCCCCTTCAGTCAAGGGCTGGAAATTAAAAACAAAATAGACACAAATGACAAATTTTCAAGTTTTGCCCTCTTTTAATTGACGGAGTTAAATGACATTTTAATAAAGTAAGTAAATCTTTAAACCTCTTTCCACGAACACAGGCGACATTCACATATTCCCTGCCAGCTACTTCCAAGATGGCTGAAGAGGTGACCATCTCCCGCGCATCCACAGCTGCTGATTGCTGCCCCTCCAGTCTGCCTCTGCAACTGCTCTCGTAAATGCTCCTCTACTCATTTCAGTCAGAGTGAACCAGGTTCAGTTAAACAGTTTAAAAGTGCTGACCAAGTCCTTGCTCCAGATTTGTCTTGGTGGGGCTGTGTGAGGATGGCCAAGCCTTGGCTACAAAACCATGCCAGCACAAGCCTCTTGCAGACATTTTAGCAAACCTCCTTGGTCATGGCACAGTTGGTATTGTCACCGGGGTTAGTTACACCATCCTGTAGTGAAGCAGCAGGCTCCCACAGCTGAGCTGAAGCACTTTGGCAACACAGTAACAGGTATTTCTGTCCTGCTAGAGCACACTTTTTGTTTTATTGGTGCTTTTGTATTTATGAGGTAGACGTGCTCATTCATTTACACCCACAGAGAAGTCAGGTGTGTCCTAAACATCTGGATTAGGTAGGTAGATAGGATCAATTCTTTCATCCCGCTGTGACATAATTTCATTCATGTAATGTGGCCCTCCCTGAATAATAGGCATGGCAGTATGTTTTATAGTAAACAAATTTCTATCCTTTTCTTTCTACAAGTATGATGTTGAGAAATGGTTGAGCAAAACCAAGTAACTTTAACTGGTAGGAGGAGATGTGCTAAATGATCCTGGATTAATTATTGAGTAATATATAAATTATTGAGTAACATATCAAAACAGATTTCCAAATGTCAGGAATAGTGAGAAGGAAGAAATACTATTCATACCAACCCTCCAGTTAGAATCAGAGACTTATATATTGCCTCTGTGTCCTGAATTTAGCTTTCAGATTACAGATTTATATGAAAACAAACCCTCTTCTGACTAAATCTCTTCCTAATAACCAACAGAGAAGGTTAAGAAATACAAGTTATATCAAATACAGTTTGCAGTTTTAGCCACCATCATGTAAAACAACTAGTGTATTGCTTTAATAAATAAATACATGCCACTGAGGGCAAAACATATTCTTTCATTATTTTGAAGTTTTCCTACACAAATTTAGAAGACAAATTATATGAGAGATCTGCTTTGGGGGGGGGGGGGGGGGAACAACACACAAAACCAGTGTGCTATTGTGAGATTTCTGACATACATTAAGGCATAAATTAGACATTTATATAATTGTTTTGGTATTACCCTGCATAGGAAACCTCTTGTTTCATGATGAATAAGCCTTTTTGCTTATTCTATCTTTTGTAGCTTGTGAGCTACTTTGAGACAAAATACTTCCTTTTATTTGATTAATAACTTTCACACAAAAATGGTTATGCATTGGACAGCATAATTTATACAGTCTATTTTGTGAATAAGCCCTAGCAATGGACTAGACATGAATTGTTAGGTTGTTGCTGTAACCCTTATTCCTAGGCACTTATAAGTAAATATATTCCCCTGTGGCTTCACTAAACCTTGGTAAAGTACATTTGTATGCAAATCTGTGAAAAGTCATATGGCAATGCCACCCTTAGCATTGCACAAGTTGTGCGGTACCATAGTGGGCTGTGGAACAGCCTGAGAGCTGATGCATTGGAAGCTCCAGGCCATTTTCAGTAGGGACATTTAAAATTAGAGAGCATAAAAAGCTGGACTATGAAGTACAGAGGACAATTTTGCCATATTCAAGAGATGGACTGGATGCCCTGCAAGGCCTTCCTATTAATATCTTCTGATATACACAATATTCTTATAGTCATTTGCTAACTCTGACTAATATTGCTTAAGGGGTAAAATAAGTGATACTCTGATCCAGAAAATGCAGGTGTCTGCTATGTGCCAAGGGAATGATTAGTAGCTACCAGCCTAACACTAGTGTGTGATGGCCAGTGGTGACCATGCTGGAAGGTAGCAGGGTTGTGACTGACTCACTGCTACTTTAACCAACACCACCTGGCTTTCAGCTGAAGTGCAGCAACAGAATAACTTAAGCTATAGGCTTGTGTTACAGGTCGATGTAGTTTATATCCATCACAGAACTGTAATGGAAAATCACTTTATAGCAATTTTATTGTTCTAATAGACTATTATAGCATGAGGCTATTGTAAATAATACTTAAAGAGGTAACTGAAATGAGGCTTTTTCAGTTATGAAGACATAATATCTTTGAATGAGGTATCATATGTCGGATTTGCTGCTCTTTTCCTAATGCAGAACAAGAAAGCATTTGAATACTGAATTCTTTTACCTGAACTGAGATGAGGAACCTTTCAGGCCACACAATAAAAACCATTAAAAATCATGTATATTAGCCTTTTGAGCAAAGATATTCAGCCCAATTTTTTTTTGACAAAACTTTTTTGCTTCCACTGGAAACCAAAAGAGTTTTCAAAAGAGAGCCTGTTTCAACAAATTTCTAGGATAAAAAAGACCTACCCCCTTTATTAGCTTGTATGACGATACCCAGCCAAGTATCACACTGTGAGATCATAAGATGATGGTATTCACTAGGTAATTAACTGGTCAATATATTGTTTCAACCTGCTAAGAGTTCGGTGTGTGGTCAACATCAGTACCAACATCAGGATTTGATTTTTCACATCTACAGCAAATGACCTTTACATAGCAGGAGTAATTGGCAATAATTGTAGACTGTAGTCCACAGTTTTCTGTGAATTTTTTGGCTATTGTGAGAAAACAAGAGAAAATAAGTTCCTGAGTCCAAGTCTATGTCCTGTGTGGGAAGTGTCTCTAGTTTTTTAGTGCTCTCCTCAGCCTGCCTGTTATTCACCATGATCACCCATCCTGTTATACCACATACCTAAACAACCTGCATCTCATCACAGTTCCTCTTGACCTATTCTTCTCCTTCTCTTTCACACTTGTTCATGCCCCTTCTTTCTGGCCCCTGCAAACTCCTCCACTACCTCTTGTCCCAGAATTCATCATACTGTTACACTCCAGGTGCCAGGGGATACAATCCCTCTGTACCATTATCCATCACAGTGATATTATGTGTTCAAAAAAAAAAAAAAAACCAGAGAAAATCCCCTGGCCCCTGCAGTGCACAGTCAAACATCATCAGCATAGCCCAATTCCTCAGCAGATGTATCTTAACTCGTAAAAACTCTACTGAGACTATGCAAATATATTGCTTTTAGAATCTTAGGAATTAACCAAATGTTGTCAGGTTCTCTCAGGAAGAGCAGGAGTTATGGCCCTGAAACGACCTGCCAAATTTGAAAGTCCTCATTCAAAATACAGAGCTGCTGGGGGTTTAACCTCTTGGCTGAAATATTTGTAATGGATTCAATAGAAAGCATTTCTTCTTATTTCTGCCTCACAAATTCCCTGAAGGGAAAAAATAAAGTCTGAAATAGAAATATGTGCTACTAGGGCTAAATTAAGACTGACAAAGGTGTAAGCAACTGAAAGCAAAGCATTACAGGGGGAAACTTAACTACAAATTTCACATACAGTACAGTGAGGTGTCTATACTATATCTTCCATGTAAAACAACATCTTGATCTCTTTTGCAGTCAGAACAGTATTAAATAAATCTTTTTTTCCTTAGTCTATAAGCAAGGATATCTAGTTATGAGACATCTTCCAATTGATGTAAAACCCTAGATAGGCTCCACCTTATACACCGAAGAAATTTTGAGAAGTACAAACATGTCAGACACAGAGTGAAGGGTCAGACATTTAAAGAGAAGTGATGGCAAGCATAATTAACCCACTTCATACTCAGAATTATTTTAAAGAACATTAGAAACATTTTTAATACTGAGTAAGTATGTATTTATTACATGATAGTGTTTAAAAGTCCCCAACCCTTTAGGAAACACGCTGGCCAGAAAAATACTGTGGGATTATTATGGTTATGATCAAATAAGTTGAAACATTCACAGCTAATGTTGACATCAAATAGTTGAGCATAGCAGGAAGCTGCCATTGGTAATTTACATATTCACTTCTAATTGCGCCTGTGTATCATACAGATCGTTCATATTTGCATTTGCTGCCCTCTGAACCAAGTCATTTTCCAGTGGCATATATTCACTTTCACTGCAGGTAACTTTCATTAGTGGTAATTAAAGGACAATTTCTACTGCATTATGCTACAGAAAACAATAAGCGGTTGCTGAGATTGATTAATATCTAAACTAAGTTTGAGACATGTAATCAATCTCATAGGCACAAGATATTGTTCCTGTTATGTAATGTAAAGTAGCAGGAAAGAAAAACCCTATTTATTCTAAACAGCCAATGCTTACCCTTTAAATTCTGTTGGATTGCACTAAATGGCCTGATTTATTTTTAAATGTTCCCAACAGAGAATAGCCTCAGTCTATGTGTAATGACTTTTTACCCTCATTTTCTGCACAGTCTGTGTTTGGGTTCTGACTGGGACAATGCCAAGGAGGATGTCAATGTTATCTTAGTGTGGAAATGATTTTCTAGTAGACAACTGCATCTGAGGGTTGCTGTGCATCCAATCCCATTCCTTCTGCTTTCAATGCCTATTGAAGATACTCCTTTTCAAGTACTGCTCAACCCCATAGACTCAATGCAGCTTCCAGTTGAAGCTTTACTGTTTCACTGGGAGCTGGAACAGACCCAATAACTGTAATGTGTTTTTACTTGCTGAAAAAAAATACTATTATGCTGTGCCTTATTTTGCCATCCAAATATTATGCTGAGAAATACTATCACTGCAGAATTGCTGTCAAATATTTATTTTTATTGGGAAAATAGCACTCTTTTTGTAGTAGCATGATGTTATCATTTAATTATTTTTTCTTTTCTGCTTTATGATGGAAAGCTGCAATTCAATGAAGTATATATTTAAATGCAAAAGAGGCATACCAATTAATCAGTACAGAATACGAATGCTTTTAATCTGCATCAAAAAAACCTGTGGGGCTTAGAAAAACAGCAATCTTTTAAAAGAAAGTATGTAAAAGTAATTCCTAGCCATGCTTACATTTCCTCAAGTACAATGAAAAATGGCAATTGTGGAATTAAATTATCTTCACAATAATATATTCTTTTAAGGCTTTCCATTATGCTAAGAACATTTTGATGAATCTTTGATTTCTTTTTGTTTAGCATAAAAATGGACATACATAAATAATTTCAATTGATAAAAAAGTCAAAAATCCATAGAGATAGATCAAATGTTATCTCTGAAACACTGAAAACTGAAACATAGATGTTTACTGCTTTCTGGTTTTTAGCCATCCAATTAACATACAGAAACTTAGTACTGAAGATAGGAAGTAAATTAGGCCAGAGACTGCAGTTAGTTATAGACATGATCATGGACTAATCAATTTTGAGGTGCGTATAAACCAGGTAATGGTATTACCACAGCCAACTCTCCATTTTCTGGGATCACAGGACACTGGGAACTGATGGAGAACAGAAAAACCTGGATATTAGAGATGCTCCAAGGAACACCAGATACACTTCAGTTCTGTATATAGTAAATATAGTCCAGAAGAGCTTATTAACGCTGGGTTCAGCACTAGCCAGTGGTCTCAAGACACCATTTGCAGTGCTGCATGAATTTGCAAAGCCATCTTAGGCTCTATGTCTCAAGGAAGCAGTTATATTCCTGATGACTCTGCAAATAATGTCTGAACCAATAAGCCCCACTAAGCCTGGTATGGCTCTACAGGTATATGCATTCACTCTGGAATATTTTTGTTTGAGTTATTCTCATAGCCTTTATCAAGTGGTGCAAAACAGAACAGAAATGGTGCTAATGGTGTTTTCAGACTTAAAAACATTTCTCAAGGCCTTGAACAGTGTTTTTTTCCTGCTAGGGATGCTCACTCCAAAGCGCTAAGCAAGTAGGACACTGCTGACATAGGGCATCCACCTTTTAGTGCCCACTTTCAAGTCAGGGACACAGGAGACTTGCCTTTGGATCTGCTATATTCCCTTTCACTGCTAATTATCCAAATATTACTTTATCCCAGGCAAGGTGTCTCTCTGTCTGCTTTTTCTCTATGCAGGGTAAAAAACCTTTCCCAGGGAAAGTTTTATTTCACATATACACCTCAAAGAAAGTCTTCCATTTTAAAGGACTGGCATCCTCCAACAAACAGCTATTTTATCAGGAATAATGATAAATGCCTTCTAATGAGTGGGCCAAACCTGCATGGGTCTATTCAGAAAGCTGACTTTCACTCAGTGCCTACCCCTTGCAATGGGATTGATTCTTTTCATATTTAAACTACACTCCCCCAAAGCCATTAAATAAAAGAAGGCCAAAAAACATTTGCTAATGAAAAGGATTACTGCCAGAAATCCACCTCCTGCTTTAAGTGGTTGTTTTAAAGCCAGCCCTTCCTCAAAATGTTTTTATAACAAAATAGTTTAGCCTTATTTGTTAGTGGTGCAAGAAGCAAGCCATCTTGTCATTTGTCACACAATGCCCATGTTACCTGGTTTAGGTCTAGGAAGAAAGAAATGGGCTTCTTCTGCATATGTATGGCTGCATCACCAGGGTCTGGATCCTCCATTTTTCCCTTGCTCTTAGGGCAGTGGATACCTTCTCTGCCTTGGCAGTATTTTGAGGGATTAAGAAGATAAGCCTACCTTATGATGAGCAGCTGGAAGTGACAGCAGCAGAAGGGACCTAGATCAGGAGCCGGGAACAGAAGATATGGGAGGAATTCTTTGATGCAGTGAAAATGGAAAAGCAAAGTCAGGAGGCAACCTGGTGGCTGGAGGCTGAGCTGAGAAAGATGAAAGCATGAAGACCAAAATGAAAGAGGCCAAAGGAACAGGGAATCTGGCAGAACACGGGAGGGGAACAACCGAGATGACAGATTGAGAAAAGGGTAGTGGAGGTGAGAGGAAAGGAAGGACTGTTGACACCAGAGCACTGCTGAGGAGCAAAGATAAGCACACAGGAGGAATGAAGAGGAGAGTTTTATGAAAAATGAGGTTGAGACAGAAGGCAAATCCTGCAAGTGAAGATATATTAGAGGAGAAAGGTCATGTCAAAATACAGTAAAACTGTTTATTTTTGTGCCGCACTTATCTTGTGCATTCTCAAAGCTGCAATTTTGAATCTTATTATTTTTGTGCTCTCCAGCAGCTCAGGCTGCCTAGCAATGCCTGTCTGGCGTGTGCTGGCTGTGCCGCACAGAGCTCACCGGCTGCCTAGCAACTGGCAGGGTGGTGCGATGGGGTCCCTGGACCAGGCTCAGGGATGCAGCCCTACCCCAAACACCCCTGCTCCCACAGCAAGGCAAGAGGGAGCATCTCCAGTTGTTATAGCTGTGATGAAAACCTTAAAAAAAAAAATTAATTGGAAAAAAGGTCATGCAGAGGTGCCCACAAGAGTGCAGAGAGCCTGACAAATTGTCTTTGAGAAGTGGGAACAGCCCCGTTCATCTCTGCAATATTCAGACACCCCGTGACAATAACTGAAATACCAATATGGTTAATTATTCTGGTTCTTAAGTATGGCTCTGTGGGCTGGATCTAAAGCACAGGAAAGCAAACCAACGCAGCTATGTGGCTTCTTGGGCAACTACCTCTAGTTTGGTGTAGGATATACCAAAAAGGCAACTTTTGGTCCCAGGAAAAAAATAAATTAAGTATTCACACAGGATTGTCCCACTACAGCCACACTTGTATAACTATATCACTGTAATCAACAAAATTTTTGTACCAGAACATGACATTTGGCATTTGGCAGTAGAGCTGATGTGGCTGATCTGAACAGGGCCTGTGTCCTCTGTGCTTCCAGCTGCCCCCCTCAGATCCCTCATCTCCCTTTCCATTGCACTGTCAAAAATGCTTGTGCAGCTAAACAACCAAATCAGGAATTGATCCAGCTGAGAAACAGTCCAACAAAGAATAAAGACCTATTTTCCAATCAACAGTACTGAAGCAAGTACTGTTCCCAAGGCAAAAACAAAGACATATGTCAATCTATGGCCTAGAAAAGGGAATAGACAGTTACAGAGCTACACAAATTACAGTGCAGGAAAAGTTGCTTTGATGCTGCTACTTTGATGCTGCTCTAAACAGGTGCATTTAGAATACAGTCACATTTTTTTCTCTCAGTCAAAAATGGGTTGTGTCCTGGAAGGACAGCATTGCCCCTGGAGATCATCATGCCCCACTGAGAAGGAGCAAATCTCAGATGGACAGTTGAGACACTGAGACGTATATAGGCACATTTTACTCTCCATGGAATCTCATTCAGGTGATCGTTTGGGTAGAGTTTGAAGAGCATCATTACATTTTTTCCTCTACCAGTCCAGCTGCCCCAGCCAGGAAAATTTTCATTCCCAGCTCTCTTGCACACTTGAAGTATCTTGAGTAAGTTAGCTAGCTTTTCCTTCTAATCAGCAGTTTATTGTCTGGAGCAATGGGAAAGTGTGATAATTAAAAAAAAAAAGAAACAAAACAGAAATAAAATAATTTCTACAGAAAAACCCAGTGAATGCAGTTCAGACACACTCTAGTGTCTTCAGCAAACGTCAGCTCAAGTCCAAGATTTATTGGCTCTGGCTTAGTGCTGGTTCTGATAGATTTGGCTAGCACTTGCACAGCTACCCAAATGTCTCTGTGCTTTCAGGTGCCTTGGAATCCCTTGGTGTACACACCATGCACACTCATGGAGCCAGCTTGGGTCTATCGCATCTGAGCCAATAAACCCTCCAAGAACCTCAGACATGAGGGACACACTGCAAAGACACCCAAGTGACCTTGCAGAGAGTAATTTTGAAAGCAGGAGGGCTAGCATGGGGCAGGAGCTAATAAGGCCTGCTGATCTAATTAGTTGAGCATGTCCGCACCACAATTCCCAGTGCATCTTGCATTGTGTGGCCCTCACAGCAGCACTGCTGCGGTTGTATGGCACTAACTTAGAAAGTCCTGCTGGAGGTGGCTTAGCTCAGCGTGGAGCCAGTTTGGGTGTTTCTGTATGTACCACACGTCTATCCAGCAAGCATCGGGGTAACACTCGGCTGTGCCAGGAAGGCTGAAGAAAAGTCACAATGCAGACGTCACAAGGTGGCGCTCTTTGACGCCGTCTTCCAAGGTCTTCTTGCGTTGCAAGCACATCTTGACGTAGAGTCGGTAGGTTTTTTGGTTCGTGCAAGGCCTTTTGGGTCGAGATCCGTTGGAGGGAAGAGGGCTGTAAGCCCTCCTGGAGCCTCTGCTCTACTGCTTGAGGTGGGTGCGTTTCCTGGGAGCCAGCACTGCCCCGCTCAGCTGCTGTCCTGCCACCTGCTTGTAGGACTAGGTTGCCCACTGAAGTGAAGCACGGTACATTTAGCAAAATACACACACCACTGATTTTTCTCATACTGAAAAAAGTTGACACACAAGGCTCCACAAATCTGCCATCTCTTGGTACAGGGGCAGCAATAACATTTTAAGAAGAGCCGACAACAGTTGTGCTACATTTGAGGATGTTAACAGCTTCCATGAAGTCAGTCTGTGATCTGTAGGCAATTACAGACTCATCCAAGCCAATGGGTGTTAAGTAATTTGCAGCCAGACTGAATAGAGAAATCAAATTTGTCTTTATATTAGGGTAGCTGGAAACAAGGAGAAGCCAGTACCCAAGATGGTTTCTGATCATACTTGCCCTGGGACCCATTAAAAGCTTGTCTATATCTCAATACTATTGCAGATCAAATTTAATTATTTTACATTAAAAGGGTATTTGGAATCCAAAATAAAATGTTCTATTGGAAATTACATGCTGTCCTAAAGAGAGTTATTGAAGCCACTTTGGAAACAATTTTGCTAAGCTGCCAAATGAATTAACCATCAGAAGATAGCAATGTAGATGCATTTCCATCCCACAGCAAGTGCTGTGAATGTACCAGCTCCTTTCTCTGCTGTCCCAGACAGCATTCAAGCATCTCTCTCAGCACTTGTCTAGCTGTTTCCAGCCAGGGGGTGTTTTTTTGTAACTCCAGTTGCAAAGACCTTCCCAGGCCACCAGTCCTTCCTGGGCTCCCTACCATTCATCCTCATTTCCACAGTTCTAGACCAAGATGCTGGACTTTGCTGACCTCAGAGGGGAAGGGAGACCTATTTTTCCTCTCTCCACCTTGATTTAGAGACATCAGCAGGTGTACCAAGGGATCCCGACCAGAACCATTTTCAGTGCTGCAAACAGAAGATAGACTCCAGAGGGCTCACAAAATACCACACAATTATGCAGAGAAGAGGCAGTCTGCTCGTACTATAATGTATCTGAGAATATTTTTTTCTGAAACGTGCTGACTTTTCACCACTGTGTGGGTTTCTCTGGGACAACTACTAAAATGCAAGGTCTAATGACAGTTGCGTTGGTAACTGCATATACACAGCACACAAAGCCAAGGCATGAATAATGGGCCTTGGAGACAGCTTCTTCTGGGCCTGTTACTCATTGCAAAGGTAGGCTTGGGCATCCCAGCGTAGAAGCCACTTGCTGTTATTGGCTTTTCTTCTGGTATGATCACAGAAACAGGATTTTGCTTCCAAAAGAAAACACATCAAGAAAGATTGTACTAAATAATCACCAGACCCTTATCTTCCACACCTTTGCAATAACCTGAGGAGGCCCTGAATTATGAGTAACAACGGAGGTAAAAGAGTGGCAGGAATAATGTGTTTAACAGTGGAGGTAAAAGAGTGGCAGGAATAATGTGTTTACCTCAGCCAAATATTTAAATTCTTCTTATGAAACTAAACCCAGAAAAACACTAATTGTCAATTACTACTTCTGGGCAGGCCTTCACAAAGATCTATGCAGCTTAGATTCAGTATTTCTCCCTCCCCCTTGGGATAACTCGCTGAGAAGGGACTAATTACCCCTGACCGTGATGCTCCTGTCGTTTTAGCAGTTTTGTTGTCATCTTATGAGATTTCTAGCCTGACGTGAGGCTGGATAACCAGTGCAGCGCTTCCCTCCCAGACCCTTATGGCTTCTCCTGAAGAGAGGCGCTGCCTCAGGGCAGCACTGGTGGGGCTGGGGCTTTTTTGGAGGGGAACGAAGGAAGAACACAAGCGTCGCCCCTCGTCTCTAGACGCCCAGACGAGCAGCCCGACGCCCCTGCTGCCGCCCTCCCGCCGCTCTCCGCAGCGGCCGGGCGGGGCAGTCAACCCGGCCCACCGCCATCTCCCCGCCACAGCCGCCCCGCCTCACCCCGCGCATGCGCCCTGCGCGGCGCGGCGCTGCCTACAGCTCCCGGCTTGCTTTGCAAAGCGGGGGTGGTTTTTTTTTTCTTTTTTTTTTTTTATCTTTTTTTTTTTTTTTTTTTTTCCTTCTCTCCCCTCGGAGGGGGAAGGATGGGTGGGGAAAGCGAGAGCTCACGAAAGCGAGGCGAGGAGGAATCCCACAATACCAGGCGGGTTGCGAGCCCGGCGCTGCCGCTGTCTCTTTAATGCAAGAGGAAGCGATGCGGAGGGGTGGAAAATGGCAGAGTTGCAGATGTTGCTAGAGGAGGAAATCCCTTCTGGCAAGCGGGCTCTGCTCGAGAGCTACCAGAACCTCACTCGAGTCGCCGACTACTGCGAAAACAACTACATCCAGGTGAGGGGCGGCGGGGCAGCGCACCGGGGCCGGCGGTGGGGCGGGGAGGCTCGGCTGGGCTCGGCTCTCCGGTGCGGGCGGCGGGGCCGGAGCCGCCTGAGGGGTAGCGCGGCGCCCGGCAGCCCCCGCCGCGGCTCCCCGCCCCGCAGCCGTTCCCCCGCGTTTGCCTTTTCTTTCAACTTTTTCCAGCCGAACGACCGGGCTCCCCCTCCCCACCCCCGCCCCGCTCCGCTCCGGAGGGGAAGGGAGGGGGTTATTATGTCAGTCCGGCTCGGAGGGTGTGTCTTTTTTTTCTCCCTTTTTAAAATTTTTTTTTTTTTTAATTTTTCCTCCGTATTTATTTATTATGAGTCACATCCCGGAGACCTCCCTGGGGTGGGGTGAGGGGGGCGTGAGGGCCGGTGAGCCCTCTCCGTGTGGCCGGCTCGGAGCCGGTATCTCAGGTTTCCTCCTCGCTTCCCGGCGGCGCGGCTCCCTCCTCCGGGGGAAGCCGGCGGGCCCCGGGGTGGCGGTTGGTGACGGTTGCTGAGGCGGGCAGCGCCGCGCCGCTCCGTGCAACGCCCCCCCCTCCCTCCCGTCCCCGTCCCCTCACCCGCGCGCCTCACGTGGAGCGCGAGCCGCGGGTGCCGGCCGGCCCCTCCGCCAGAGCCGCGCCGGCAGCGCGGGGCCGCCATCCGCAGCGGCGCGGCGGCGGGCGTTTGGGGAGCGGAAGGGGGCCCCGCACACGCGTGACATCACGTAATTCAGTCATCGGGGCGGGGGATGTCCGCGGTGGGAACCGTGCGCCGGGCCGAGGGAACGGCGTTCTTGGCGCGGCGCGCCGACGGTCCGCATCGCCGCAAGGAGCGGTTTGCGGGGGCAGGAAGCTGCCCGCGTACAGGCACCGATGTGCGAGCGTGAGGTGTTTCAAAATGGCAATCTGTGCCTCTCGCAGGCTTCGCAGTTCAAACACCCTACAACAATAATTTCAGACCGGGGCTCTGGTGCTGGGGAGGCTCCATCGGTTGTAGCGTGTCTCCACTAGTCGATGTGGATTTTTTTTTTCTTTCCCTAGGTTGCCAGTGCTTCTTGGCCTTGCTTTAAGTCTATTTTTGTGGAGCTACTTTAAGCACAATCTACTATTATTATTTTTTCAGGTTTTGCAGCACATAACTGTAGGTCTGTATATTTGGTCATACAGATGTGTATACAGAACCATCCAGAGATGCTCAAATTCAACTTTTTTTTTTTTTAAATAAATTCAAGGGAAAAGCAAATAAACTCCACTTTACTTACTTGTAACGTGAACTTGTTGAATCTAATGCTAGGCTACCTGTGATGAGTATTTAATACAGGTTATTAAATTCTCTGGCATCCATCGTTGTTAGTAAGCGGTCTTACTGGTTTCAGTAGTGGAGCAGCAAATTTGAAAACACAGCTTTAATAATATGAAGTGATTTTTTTTTTTTTTTAAATGAGCTACTTGGATTAAAACAGCTCTAAGAAGCCATATTTTTTAGATTTTTTTTTTGTGTGTGTGTGTGCGTGTGTGGTATGTGAGGTAGTATGAGTTAATGTCTATTTACTCTTCCGAGTTGTTTGCTCCACCCAAAGAAAGCTGCTGATATAAATGCTTCTAAGAGGCGAGGTTCATTTGGTTTTAGTCATGGGAAATATGACAAATACATGAACATAGTAATTGCAGCACAAGTTTTGACCTGTCTCCTGCT
The DNA here is from genome assembly GCF_947461875.1 of Haliaeetus albicilla. Taxonomy (NCBI): domain Eukaryota; kingdom Metazoa; phylum Chordata; class Aves; order Accipitriformes; family Accipitridae; genus Haliaeetus; species Haliaeetus albicilla. The sequence goes on along the minus strand of NC_091484.1, from coordinate 62,542,309 downwards.
CCTGACTCTTTCCTTATGTCAGAAAGTTACAGAGAATCTTCAGTTACATAATTTTCTTCAGAGTCCTAAAACTTGACTTTTCTTTCTTCAAGCAAACAAACAAAAAAACCCAACGTTTGAGCTAGTTCCCATCCGGTCATTTAGGGTGGGTTTTTTTTTCTTTTTTTTTTTTTTCTTAATTTGGTAGCTCATTTTCACCTCGGGTATCAAGGTCAGCTGGATGTGGGATTGGTACAGTCTGTTTTATCTGTGTACAGCTGTGTTTACCCCTTTTGAAAGGAAGCTGGATTTCTGAAATTCCTGATGAGGGCTTGCGCAGTAGCTTTGAAAAATGTATACCTCGCTTGTATTGTACACGCATTGTACATTTACTCAGTAAAAATGGCAAATATATTGATAAAATTACATGTATGTTTTTAATGTGTGATGGAGGTGGGTTTTTTAATCAGGACTTTATACAAAGCCATCTGCTCTCCAGTTGGACTACTGAACAGATTATACTTCCAGTGCCTGTGGTGGGGCCACTGCAGGATTAGGCAATATGACACAGGGCACTGGGTTATGAGATTTGGGAGTGTGTGTGTGTATTGTGGGATGGGAAGGGAGGAAAGGCGAGGAAGAGGCTTAACCAACACATAATACAAAGTGTTTGTATTTAATGTAATTGAGCATTTTATAAAAAAGGCAGGCTGAAACAGAGAACCTGGCCATGAAGGGAGTATTAAAATAGTTCAGAAGTGGCTACCGTTGTAACTTATCCTGTTGCACGTAACTGATTCAGTCTGGCCCCTTTGAGTTTGGATAGCTTTGAATTTGGAGAGTTTTCTGCCTTTCTGTCAGAAAGGCTGTGTTCCTTAGTAGGAAAACTTACTGTGCGCTGTCACCCGCTCGGCGTTGTGGCACTGAGGTGGACAAGTTTGTCTGACTATTCTGTGTGCTGGTGCTAACAATTTATAGTAATTGTAATAGCACTCAGGTATTTATTCAGAACTCTTGATGATCTCAGTCTTACGTTCTATATTCTTTGCTCATTTAAGCAGGCAAGTAATTTCCCACCCCCAGTATTGCTGTATTCAAATTATATCTGTATTTTTGGATCTGAAAACATTATGAATGTTGTTTTGCCTTTTTCACTTAATCTGGGAATAATTCTAATAAATTTTCAGTTGTGCTGATTTTTTTTGAAGAGAATTTGTCTTCAGTGTCTTTAAGGATTCCTTTAAAAAAAAAAAAAAAAAAGGTGGGGGAGGGAGGGGAGGAAAGGGGGGGAAAAAACCCCTCACCTGGGTGGAACTTGGCTCCCCAGTGGTGAATGTAGCTCTATTAACAGTAAGCATCCTTTTACTGAAGCGTTTTAGGAAAGATGACAGCATTCGGGATTCTCAAGTTGAAAACTGGGAAGCAGTTTCTTGCTAAGGCAAATCGTGAATAAATCAGAATGCCAGGCAGGGACACAGTTTGCCCTCCAGACCATGTGTATTCTGGTTATCTAGAAGGTTTATCTGATAGGAAGGGAAAAGAATTCAGGAGAAGCAGAGCAAGTAAGTTTCTAAGGAAGACCTGCAGTGCTAAAAGGAAGGTACAGTATGGTGGCAGTCTTGGGTGGGGGGATGGGAGAGGGAGAGAGAAAAAAGGGAAAGGAAACCAAATGTAGAAGTAGTAATTGAAGGAAGTTGTGATGTTATTGGTGGGGATTTTGGCTTTGACTAGAAGGAAAAAGGCATTATAAGTACACTACTGTATTTAATCTGTGACGATTTAAAATTGTTATGTTTCTGGTTGCAAGCTTCAGTGACAAGCAGGCAGAAAATTAGATTCCTGTTTTCTCTTAGATCAGAGACTTAAACGCTGAACAATTTTAAGAGCAGGATTTGAACCTCAAATCTTTAACTGGAAGCATGTTTTTTGTCTCCTGAAGTAAGTTTTCTTGAATACAGAGAAATAACATTTTTCATAATATTTTTCTAAATATGTTTTTCTGGCACTCTTTAGAATACTGGTATGACTGTTATGATGGAGATGTTTGCTTGTGAACTGGAATACCTTTATAATAAGGTACAGTGAGATTAAGCAAGGGGAGGAGTGGTGAAAGTGTCTTATAAGGGAAATAAACTTCTTCATGGATGCCATATAAATGTAAGTTCCAGTACCTAATGCCTTCCCCAAATCCTTTTGCCTGCAAATAAAATCTGGGACTAGCCCCTTTCAGTGTGCATGTAACCCTGAAAGGTTATCTGAAAGTCTGTAGCATGAAGCTGAAGATAACTAGTGAGGAATTTAATCAGTATCCCAAACAGTATGAACTTTATCAGTACTAATACAGAAATAACATATGGAGTTAAAGCACTTACAGATCTTATTGTGATTCATCAGCTGAAAATATTAACTTCCGGAGAGATTTTCCAGTCAGTTTCCTGGCTGAATTGAATTATTTTCATTTTTTAATGAACCTATTTACAATAACTAGCTTATGAAGCATTAGAATGACACAGGAAACCAGCATCTCCAGTGTTACTGCACTGATGACTTCCTTTTGAACAACTTCAGTTGACTCTTCAGAGGCCTCTCTGTGCTATAAAACACTGCTTACAACTCTCCCCTACTGACTAAATTAGATGTTTCTTACAGTCTTGTTTATGCATAGGTAGATAACATAGGTTTCATCAGTCGCTTTGCTTCTAGACTACTTGGGAAGATCCATTTGTAATTTTTTTTTTTAAGCTCAGATATGATTTTAATATGACTGTGAGAACCTCTAAATGAATGGCTTGGAATATGTACTAGTTACGTAAATTCTGATCTTGATGGTGTCTAGTGGGTAGATTCAGCAGCTTTAGAAAATAAATTAAGTGAAAGACCTTTTAAGGAAGTAAGTGCTGCGTTGCCTAAATGTGTGGTTTTTTTGTTGTCATGTAATTTCCTTCTGTAGCTTCCAACTGGTATATGGAAACTGAACGGTGAGTTAACAAGCTATTTTGGGTAAAATAGACAAAAGTAGGGACAAATTTCAGTTTGACTGCTATTACAAAAAATTTAAAGTCTCTTTCCAGTTGGTAGAAAAATAAACGTGTGGGGTTGAGCAGGTGTTGCATGCAAGAAGTTTCACACATCCTTACATTATCTTCCAGTATGCATGTAGGAATCCTTTCTGTTTGATAGTTTGGATGTTTTGTAGTTCCTATACAGCAGATAGTGTGTACTGGAAAGGAAGTAACTTTTTTCGTGCTGTTTCTTTTTCCTTAAATGTTGGTAACTGCTCTGACACTTGGTTTCCTTGCCTGGTGTGTGGAAAGTGGCTTAGCTTTAGTTCAGTACAAAGAAGTTCACTCAATGTCTAATTCAGGAAATGACCTGCTTTAAAAGGATAAACTTCTTAAATTGTCACTAATACAAATCTTTTACGTGGTGTGAGAACTTGCATGCTTTTATGTTCATAGGTTAATTAGTTTGTATTGAGAGTAAATACAGGGTTTTTTTTTTCCCCCTGGTTTCATTGCTAAATTTGGAATATTCTACAAAAAAAAGCAAATTAAGCTAGTTCACTTTCTGTAACACCAAAATATAACTCAAAATTAGAGAGCTTGAGAGCAATGAGATAAAACATGGATGTACTATCCACTACGCTTTGTAGTCTTAAATCATATTCTTAAAGAAAAGGTGTTAGCTTATACTTTTAAACACTGTTCTTTTTTAAGGTAGTTTAAGCCAATGTTTGCCATCAGTGTAAAAGGCACTGGGTGTTCTGTGTGCATGGTTTTTAAAAAATAATAATTTTGGTACAGGTTGGTGGGTTAGGCTTGTAGCTCTTCTGTGCTTTGTATAGGTCTTGTGTTCCAGTGCATTGTCTGTGTTTTGGAAAATACAGCTGTATATTTAGCTTGGAAGCAGCAATAAGACAATATTGCAACTTCACTGAATCAGCAAGCGACTACTCTGTGTATACAGGAAATGGATCCTAGAGTGTTCTATGTCTGTTTTGTGTCCAAAGGAGGTAGATGATATGAGACCAGCTTTTCCAAATTTGAAATGTTTCCATTAATTTTGGTATATTTGGTTTAAGAAGCTAGCAAGATGTCAGCTGCTCTTCCTGCTACATTTTTCATTAGTATTTCAGCAGGTGATTGTGTCAGCACTGTGCTACTTTAATCAGGTGGAGTGAAGTGGATTGGGATAAGCTTTTACAGGTGCATACTGCTTCTTCCACAAAGGAAGTGCTGTCTGCTCCCTTCTGTTTGCACTTACATTGGAAGGAAGAAGCCTGCAGGTGGTCTGTTGTCAGTGTATGTTAAGCTTGATCCTTGCTCTCTGTGCTGCACTTGCTGTGTCCAGCCCTGTGGAATTGTTGGAAGGAAGGAAGAAGACATGAGTAAGAGGGGCAACTGTCTAATACTTACCTCCCTCAGATCTCTGGGAGCTTGTTGCAGAAAGTATCTCTTATGGTGAAGAGAAAATAGATGGGCCTTGAGGAGGGCTCATAAAGTGGATCACGTTGTAATGAAGGTAAGAGTGCAGGAGCAGGCTGTGTACAAGTAGGAAGCATTGTACCTCTGAGGTCAAAGTTCCTGTTAGTATTTGTGCTACCCATCTAAGTTTAACAACAAAAACCCCCAAACTCTGAAACAAAAAAAACTGATGCAACTTCCCAATATCTTTGTTTAGTATTTTGAACCATCTTCATTTTACAGGAGCATAAATGGAGGCATAGAATTTATAACTGACTCATGGAAGGTCATATAGGGACATGCTGTCAGATTTGGGAACAGAACCTGATTGTTTGGACTTCCAGTGCTGTTCACAAAGGTCCCCCCCTGCCCCCTTCCAAATTGCCTCTGTTATAGTACAACACAGCAAAAAGTGCATATCCGCAGAAATGTGGAGACAGTGTCCACAGAGACAGTGCAATGAATCCCTTGGGAAAATATGCACCTGAAACCATCATTGAACTCATTAGCAGCAATTAATTTTTGAAGAGTTTCACATATCTCCTCTCATAAGAACCTTGAGATTCTAATTTTTGGCTTTGCAAACTTCTGGAGTTACATAATGCTCACAGTACTGTCTGTCTGTGTGTTGGTGGCTTGCTCTCTCTTGGCAGAGGCACTAGAAGATACTACTCTCTTTCTCGTTAGTGAAAGCATCTGTGTTTGACAGTTCTAGTGACTGAAATCTTACTTATCTGCAGAACAGTGTGGTGACAGCTGTGTGGACGAAGTGTCAGTTCTGGTGTAGCAAGACATCCCTGAGAAATAGGAGGGTATCTTGCTTTCTCTGTGCTTGTGTTCGATCCTTAATTAGTAACTTGGAGTTGAAAGGAGCATGGTGTGGTTTTTATTTGTTGTTACCTGGTAGGAAATGACTTGTGGGCCCTCAGTTAGTCAGTGTCCAGGCTTGTTCATAATTACCTGAGCGTTCTTGCTGTCTTCAGTATTTGTGTTACCCAGAGCAGTGTTGCTCCTTCCACATCCCCACCCTCCACCACAGCCAAATCTGAGCACAGATGACAGAGGCAGGTGGGCTTGGTCACAGGGATCCTCCCTTCCCTCCACCCCCAAGTAAAGGGAAGTAACTGCTGCATTTGTAATAGCAGATACAGTGTCTCAGTGTGGTTCCTCCCTTTTCCTGACCTTGCTGGTGAGGCAGCTGCTGCAGACAGAGACTTGATGTCTCCTGTGGGTTGTAGAAATAATCCTTTGCAGCTCAAAACTTGCACAGAGCCCTTGGGGGCCAAGATCAGGGTGGTGTGGAGAATAAGTCACGATGTGCTCCTGAACAGAGCTCTGTGAGCAAGGTGTTATAGAATCATAGAATGGTTTGGGTTGGAAGGGACCTTGAAGATCATCTAGTTCCACCCCCCCTGCCATGGGCAGGGACACCTTCCACTGGATCAGGTTGCTCAAAGCCTCATCCAACCTGGCCTTGAACGCTTCCAGGGACGGGGCATTCACAGCCTCTCTGGGCAACCTGTTCCAGTGCCTCACCACCCTCACAGTAAAGAATTCTTTCCTAATATCTAATCTAAATCTACCCTGTTTCAGTTTAAAACTGTTAGCCCTTGTCCTATCACTACACTCCCAGATAAAGAATCCCTCCCCACCTTTCCTCTAGGTTCCCTGTAAGTACTGGAAGGCTGCTATAAGGTCTCCCTGGAGCCTTCTCTTCTCCAGGCTGAACAACCTCACCTCTTTCAGCCTGTCTTCATAGGGGAGGTTCTCCAGCCCCCTGATCATCTTCATGGCCCTCCTCTGGACCTGCTTGAGCAGATCCACATCTGTGTTATGTTGGGGGCCCCAGAGCTGAACACAGTACTCCGGTGGGGTCTCACCAGAGCAGAGGGGGAGAATCGCCTCTCTCGATCTGCTAGACACACTTCTTTTGACGCAGCCCAGGACGCAACTGGCTTTCTGGGCTGCGAGCGCACGTTGCTGGCTCATACTCAGTTTTTCACCCACTAATACCCCCAAGTCCTTCTCCTCAGGGCTGCTGTTAATCCATTCATTGCCCAGCCTGTATTTGTGCTTGGGATTGCCCAACTCATGTGCAGGACCTTGCACTTGTATCTGTGGGTGCCTTTCTTCCTTCACCTCCAGCCTGTCAGCATGCCCTTCTGACTGCGCTGGAGGGGCTCAGTTTCACTGGCTTAGCACCAGGTAGAGAAATAAAAGATACAGCACTTCTAACAGGTGGGTTCTTTGAAGAATCCGTTTATTGTACAGCAAATGAAAGCTGAACTCTAAACAACTTCTTTTGGTATTAGAGGGAATGTGTGTGTTTTTTTTTTTTTCCTTGGGTTAATAAGAGTATAGATGCTACCTCTGCTTGAGACTATGCAAATAGTGTTACTTATTGCTTATGCAAGCCCTTAATGCTGTTAACAGGAGCCACACATGCTTTGCAGAGTGTAGATTTGTTACTGTGATGCCAATATTTTAGAAGAAAAGGAGGAGTGGGGAACCCTGCTTGAGGATTTCAGCTGGGAGTGAAACACGAGTGCAGTGTTTTCAGATAGAACTTGTAAGATTCAACAGTCTGTATTAACATGAGATGAAATTGGTAGCCAGCCTGCTGGCTAAGCTGACAAAACAAATTAGTTTTAATCTGAAAAAGATTGACTGCTTGCAAGGTGACTTTAATATTCTTGTCTAAGATTCCAGACCAAATATGTTTAGTTAGTAAGTGCTGGGCTTGGCAAACTGAAAAAGGCTCTGAAAATCAAAACTTCTTTTGGTTTGGGCCTCTCCTATGATAACGTGTCTTCGTAACAGCTACAGATGATGTGTGCCGTACTGTATCTTCTGCCGTCATTGAATATTCTAAAAGAACAGTAAAGGTTGTCTCTTTTGCACTGAGATACAGCTTTCTTATATTCCTTATCTTAAGATCACAGATATATTTGTGATAGTGTCATCCCTCCCTCATCCTTCCTCCTTCCAAAGAGGCCAAAATACTCAACTCTGTGTACTTTTTCTACAGCAGAAGTTAAAGAGCAAGCATGCTGCTCTCTGCCTGAGGAGGCTCAGATACTGTAGTGATGAGCAGTTAAAGAACTCATGGGGAAGAGACTTCACATTGCTTTCCTAATTTTATTGTAACGTCAAAGACAAATAGGAGTAAAATGTGGTACTGTTCCTACTTTTGTTAGGAAAGCAGGGAGGCCTCTCAGAACTCAGGCAGAGGAGGCTTACTATAACAAATGCTGGTTTGACATCCTTAGAGTTAAACGTAATGTTCTTACTGGGTGGTCTTAAGGTTATAAATAGTTCCAAGAAAAAAAATTGCTTGTTTACTACTTGAAGCATAACAAATCTTTGATATCCTTGGAAAAGAATTGAAGTGTAGGCTCTTCTGGCTACTTTCACACCACTGTTTCTCATGATAATGTTTTTTCTAAGCTATACTTTATCAGGTAAGTGTGGGGGTTTTGTTGGCTTTTTTTGCCAGCTAATCTTTCACCAGGTGCATATCTTCACTTTCATCCTCTGATCTCCTTTTTGTACTTTGGGGTCAGAAAATCTGCCAGCCAGTATTTGTCCTGCAGCAATCATTGTCAGTTGAGCATCTTATTTGACTTTATTGTAGCAGGTGTGCTACAAATTAATACTTAAACTGTGGTCTCCATGCAGTAATTCTGTGTCTTCTGGAGCCTAAGATAAGAAAATGTCTATTTGTTTTATGCTGACAAGTGAAGAATATGGTGTTCAAGCAGTTGCATCGGACTGCTGTAGTTAACATCTAAGTAGCTGCAGAATGCCATGCCATGACTTGTCTTTTCACGTTTGTACACCTAATAATGTTAGTCACTATTATGTCACTTAATATTTCTAGTGACAACATTTCTTTCTTTCCAGGTGCTTCTCCTAGCGCCTGTGATTTTAATGTGAATTTGCTGATTTCTCTGTCACTGTTAAAGTCTCCTATCTGCTTGCTGCAGGCCGTTTCCTAGACCTATCTCACTCTTCTACTGCCAAATACTGTGGGCTTTCTCTTTTGTTGCCATTGATGCAAGAGTGCTCTCAGCACAGCTTCTGCCTCTGAAACACTCCCATGCTTGCCCTCTATGTTGTTGACTTTCAATCTCATTTCAGATCTCATCTGAAAACCTCTTCTCCCTTGCCTATTTCTTTTAATTAATCTCTTTCTATTATTTAACTGCATATTTTACTGCCTTGCAGCTTAAATTATGCAGCTGTTTTTCATGATGCCTTTCAGACAAACAGCTTCTACTAGCATGGGTTTGAATAATTTGAGACCTGCAGCTACTGAAAGCATTTATATACGCTTCTTTTTTCAAATTATCTTTATTGGCACAGAGTTGAGACTAAGGCCTTGGCTGTGAAGTGGTCTGTAAGCACCTGAGGAAGCCAAGAGGAGCAGGATACAGAGGAAACAGAAGGCAGCTGGCAAGACGCCGTTGTGCAATGGGACTGATGAGATTCTCTCTTACTAGTGAAACTGTTAGGAGGCCTCTTGGATATATGCAGCCAGGCCTTTCCTTTATAAGAAATCTGTCTTGTTCAGGAAGCTGGTCCTTTTGTTACTCCTAGACCAAGAAGTGGGAAAGGGCTTAATAAAACTTCTCTGCTTGGAGGACTTTGGATCTCTCAACAGCGAGGGAAAGGTGGACATGTCAGGGGGAATGGTGTTCTGTTAACATACATTAGTAGGTATGTATCCACAAAGCAGAGCTGGATCTGATCCTGAAGGGTTTTTATAGAAGGTGATTATAGCCTCCAGGGTTCCCCACTGTGAGGCCTCGTGACAGGTGGCTTGGATGATGCTTCAGTCAAGGTCCAGAGAGTATCAGACTAACAAATAGAGATATGATGGATCAATGCACTTACGCTGGCAAGATTCTTGGAGACCTGGCTGGGGATTGTTCAGCTTTTGATTTGCTGGCTGACCTGCAGGATTTCTAAATCTCTGGGAGGAGCTATTGTTTCTGTGATGCAAACTCCTGGCTTTAGCTGTGTTAGATAAAATGTGCGTCTGGTTTGGAAGTGCTTGGCTCTACAAGGGCTCTCTTCAAATACCGTGGGTGTGTTTCCTGGTGCAGCATACAGTATGTTCTCCTAGCACTGAAATGATCTCGTTGCTGCAGTAGTCCTGAGACTTGTCTGGGAGCATTGCAAGTACATGTTGTCTTAAATGGCAACAGATTTTGTGTCTAATTTCCAAGGTGTCTTTAGCTTTGAATGTTAGAAAAAACTGTTGTTGCCATAGATGTAATTGAAGCTCGGGCTCATACAATGCTGCTTGCTTTGCAAGAAGTCTTGTATCACTTTAGTGACTGTGTTACTTCTAGATGTGTATTTCATTCCTCTTTAGCAGTCTGTCCTTTAAACCAATGGAGGAGGATAACAGTCAATGGAAAGCTTTCTAGCACATGTTCCCTCTTTGGAAACCTACTATCCATGAACAAGAACTGTAAAATCAGCTCCTGTCAGTACTCTGCACCAAATATTGACCATTCGGAGACCGAGGGATGCATTTGTTGTAATTATGAGAGGCTTGTTTACTGGGGATATAAGCCAAGTATGCAGCAATATGGTACCTGTGGGCTGCTGCTCCTCTGCTAAGGGGTGAAAAGTTGCTGGTTTTGGTCCTGAATGTGGGATGTATGGAGGATTTAGGTGTGTTCCTTGGGCATGGAAGGGGCTTAAGAGTTGATAATCTATATTGAATAACTTTCTGCCTTGCTGACAATAAATGGGAATGGCTTGAAGGATGATTGAAAAGCAAGTTGAGGGTCTTGAGCAACTCCAAGTTTCTGGTAGGAGTAAAAGCTTAGGAGGAGTGGGGGAGAGTGTGTAACCCTCCTTCACTGTATGCCTCTCTTCAGCCGCTCTCTTTTGCTAACTGTGACGTGGTAGAAGGACAAGATTAAAAGCAAATACTGTTACTATTTGCTTCCTACCTACGGCAGACAGCTAGAGAGGTAGCTTTACTTTTTTCTCAGATTGCTGTAAGGGGTTACTGCAGCAGCACTGGGAGTGGGGGAGTATGAACTGAAGCAGGTACTTACTGGCTGTGTAACATCCCATGAGGCCTGGGGGAATGAATGTGGGGAATACTATGAGTCATGCTTGTCAGTCTCATAAAGCAGGAGGCTTTTTAAAATTGGCCTTGGAGGGGAAGAGGTGTTTAATGGAGCAGTTGTGAAGGAGTTATGCAAATAGAGAACATAAATAATGAGCAAAAGATACTCATTTAAGCTTCTTGCCTCCTCAGAAAATGACTAAATACAAACTAACCACTATGAAAGTTGAGAAATGCATCATCATTAAGTATAATGGGTGCAGAAACGCGGCCATTCATGATGATAAGAAAATTTTCCTTTTGTGACTAGGAAAATGAATTTCTGTAGTTGTTGAACAGCAAAGTTTTGTTTTTTTCTTTCCAATTTCCTTTAAAAAAACAACAAGGTGGGAAGCTGAAAAGCAGTTCCTCTTGTAAGAGCTGATTAGGAGGGGAGGTGTTAAAAAGACCAGTCTCCAGTTTGCTTTGGACATATCTTCAGTGTTTAGGTTGATTTTGTATAAAAAGTCTTTCCTCTTCCAAATACTGTATATTCTTTGGTAAAATTGAGAGCATGTTTTTAGGGTATAACTTTTTCTTTTTTGCTGCTGACACAGCTACTTCTTGCTGTTTTAAATCAAAGAGTTTCGAACAGAGCTTATGAAGTGCAATCGTTCCAGTCCTGGGCTTGCTTACATCTGCTCGCATCATAGTAGGAATCTTATCTCTGGTAGCTAAGCCTTGCCAGCAGACTTAATTGGCATATAATTTGCTTGGACTACTTCTGCCTCTCTGGCAACGTAGAGAGGCCACCCCAAGCTTTGAAGCAGTTAGATATGCCAGATACACTGTCCTACATGCTGCTCCACAGTTGCATGTGTCCTCCCTTGGCCTCCCCTGTGTTTTAACTAGAAGGGGGCAGGTGCTCAGCTTCCTCTGGGGCGCACAGATGTGGAGGTAGACGGCAGTGTGGGTATGGGTGGATACGCAACTGTGGCTGACGTGTTCCTGTTGTGAAAGGAGTGCAAGGCCACTCATCTGTCAAGCTGATTACAGACAAGATAGAAGCAAGGTGTCCTGGTGGCCCTACTGCAAGTGCTGAAATAGAATCGTTCAGGGGTTGTTTTATTACCAGAGGTGGGAGACCGGGAGTGATGTGGATGTGACTTTTTCTAATGGATCTGGTTGCATGGAAGTGCAAGCGCTGCTGTCATCTGTATGACTCTGCATCTCCCCCATCTGCCTAAAGCTGCCCTCCTCTACATTGTACATGAAGGGGAAGCAGTTTTTAAACTCATGTGAAGGAGCAGCATAAAAACACCAGTGGAACTTCAACGTGGATTAGAAAACTTCGCTGCAGTTGTGTCTGCCAGAGGCATTGCATCTGTATTTCTAGGAAAAGTTACTCACTTGAACTACTGCTGTGCTAACTAACACCACAGCAACTCTCTCTCAAAGGACTTTGTTTAAAAAAAACAAAACAACCCCCTCGCTCCTGAATTTGACACTATTTCCTGTTGAAGAACTTGCTTTCTGTCTTCTGTCGGTTTCTGTAAGTTAAGTTTTATCTGTTGTTGGATGTTGAAATTACCACATTTATTTACTTTTTGTTACCTACTGTCCTCTTCATGTGGGTTTTTTGGGGGTTTGTTTGTTTTTTTTAAAGAAACAATGGTATATTATTGATTTACTATTCTTCCTCCCTCTCATTCTCTTCTCCCTTCTCCTGAGCCATCTATTTTGTTCTGTTGTGTGTGTTTGGGTTTTTTTGAGGAGCTAAATTCCTACTTGCTGCAATTGAAATAACCCAGTATTCAAATGAGCTTATGTATGTAAGGTTTTGGAATGCTGTTGCTAACCGTAGGCTCAAATTTTAACATAATAAAGAGTAATTCTTCAAAAGAAACTGGATGTAGTGTGGTTACAACCGCTATCAGTCAAAAATTGTACAGTCAGGTCCAGGAGTGCATAAAAGTCTAGGCAATATTAGAAGCTGTTTATGTGATCAGATAGAAACAAACTAGGTTGATTTTTTTTCCACTTACATGCAAGTTCTTGTAAAAACCATCAGTCCTTGTATTGTAGTCCATTACTTTATTACTGTGAGATCACTGTATAGCTTGTGTGCTACGTGAGAGTATGCCTTGTGCTGGGAAGCAAGCTACTAAAAATCTGTGGGGATCCACTGGTTTCTGGTGTAAGCATGTTGTGCCAGTGTTGTGAGCTGGGTGCAAGCCCTTGGATGGTTTTGTGCTGGAGTATATTGATCTTCAAGACGCTATATAGTCAGCAGTGTAGTGCTACAAAGTATGAGAAGAGAATTTGACCCCGTAATGGCCATTGTTTTCTTCTTTGTTTTAAAAATACTGTGATGTTTGGGAACTGCCTGAACTGTAAAATCTGGGCAGCAGCTGTGTGTCCAAAGTGACTTTCTTAAACATGAGAACTCTTCCTGAATTAGGAATGCTTGCAGTCCAGACGTTTGCTGGATGTCAGAAGGCCTGTGTAACTCTTGGCTCTACATTTTAGTGCCTTGAGATTCTTCTTGGAGCTGGACAGGCCTGCTAATGACTTTCCATGCTCTCCTTCCCCACTTTGCTCCCTGCTTTGTTGTCCTGTAACATCTCCAGCATCTCCATGTGGAGAAACCTGTTGTGGTGCAGATTGTAGCTTTGAGCCTGCTTGTTTTTGGATCGACCCTTTTGCAGATGCTGACATTCAACTGCTGTTTGCAAGACAGCTACATACTGAAGTTACACTGTTGTATGGGTTCAGAGCACTGTTGACATAAATCTGTGATACCAGGACATGCTGAGGTGACAATGTAATTTGATCCTTTATGCTAAATCTTCTTGTCTTAACCTTGCTTGCTCAATGCTGTCTGGTATGATTCCAGGCCTGCCTAGAGGGTAAGGAGGACTATAGAGCAAGGATCTAGAAAGAAGGGTAGTCTTGGAAGCTCACCTATAAAAAGTCATTGAATTTTAGCATGTTCCTTGTCTTCAGATACAGATTTATTGTAGTATTCTGCGCTTATTCCTTCAGTTTCATTTGTCAAAATGGAGATAAAAAACATCTGACTGTGTGAGACTTACCAGGCCTTGAGAGTAAAATGAAAAGGTAAATAAAATCCATAGAAGGAACCATTGTTATCGATATTATGAAAAGGGACTTTTTCACACAATATGGACTGAAGAGCTTTGCCCCAAAACAGGTTACTCTGAGCTGTCTTGATTCAAAGGGTTGCATGGTGTGAAAATCCACCCAGTTCCAATTTTTCACTCCAGTTATTTTTACTCCGGTTTGATTCTGTGTTGCTGTCACTATATTACAAGGAGGATATTAAGGTAACTAATAAATGCTTAAGTGTTTCCTTCATATTCCCACCAAAAAAAAAGTGAAAAATAAGTCTCTGACTTATCAGTGAGCATGTCCTTGCTAGATGAGGTAAAATTTGTGTGTGGGTGCTGGCACTTAAGAAAGTAAACAGAAAACCATTTTAATTTCAAGCCCCATTACAAACAGAAAACAAAAGATCAATATTTGAGAGACAGTGCATAAGGAAACAAATGGAACATAAGTTCTCTAATTCCCTATTATCTGCTGTCTAGCGTGCCAAAATAATCATACGCTCCAAAGCTTTGGGTAGCTTTCTTAGTGTTGAAGCAGGAAGACTGCTATGGAAGTGTCAAGGGTTTCTTTTCCTGGCTGACAGTCTGAGGGTGGCATTAGTCTGTATTTGGAGCTCTGGCTCATGTCTGATGTCAGAGCCTGCTTTATGTCAGCTCTGAAGAAGTTGTGTGTTTGATGTCATAAAGAAAATTATAGGCACTGCAAAGAAGTTAAGTGTAATTTTGAAGCAACTGTACAGGCTAATAGTGTGCAGTGCTTTACAGGAATGGAAGATATGGTTTCTCTCCTGGAGCCTGTGTTGTCTAAATCATGTAAAACACATAAAATAAGACTCAGACCAAATTTGTTAAGCTTGCTGCATATGCAGTCTTGAAGTTTTACTAATTCAGTGTACAAGGGTTGTGTGAAAATGGCACATGGGCATGTCTGCTTCTGTCATTTTAGTTCAGTGTGGCATGCTATTTTGGTTGTATACACAGGCGATAACAACTGACATTAACAGTGTATTGTGCCCACATATATGTTTACTATGACATCTCCTCTATTGGATTTGGCAGGAGAGCTGAAAATTGTATTGTCAACAATATTTTTATATATATATTTTGTTTTTTCATAAGGGGAGTGGTTTAGTCCAGAGCCAACGTGAACGCTGTTTGCTGCATTGGGCAGAAAATGCTGCTAGCAGAGCAGCTGGCACATGTCTTCCCAGGCTCCATCTGTCAGAGTCGGCATTGCTTTGTAAATCGCACTCCTATTGGATAGATTAGTTTCTTGCTATAATGTTCGTGGCCTGGATTAAAACGGAATTCCTAAGTTGATTTTTTTTTTTTTAAATTACTTACTGTTTAAGAAAAAAAAGGTTTTGTAGGCTACTTCTGCCCTCCTTTACAGACCCAATAAAGTCTGCGTCAGAGCATTGTGAATGCTACATCTTGTGGACTTGTCTTAGTTTAAGTAAAAAACATGTATGAAGGTAAGGTAGTTATTGGAAGCTTAATCTCAAAAACATGGTTCTCTGCTGTGTACACACAGGTCAGAATGGGATGGGATCTGATGATAACCTGTATCAGTGTATCTGAGAAAGTGAAATGCCTTTTTTTTTTTTTAAAAAACATCAATGTACATATTCATCTTGCATTTTTTGTTATCAAGACTGATACACTCTTACCATTGTGGGGTATATATATGTGTGTGTGTGTGTATATATGTATAAATAATATATGCATATCCCTTAAACTCTCCTTTGGAATGAACTTCTCCCCTTAAATTCTCCATCTACCTTCCCCAAAAGAGATAATGATTAGAAAAATTGAGACTCTTCTTTTTACAGTTAATCAACAGAATGAAAAGCAACTTCGAAGTAAAAGAAAATCTGCAAGGACACAGGCAGATTGGCTAAATTGGTCTCGGCCCATAGAAATGCTAATTTGCTATCAAGGCTATTCAGGACTGGTCAGGGGAATATTATTGATGGAAATGAAGGATTTGCTTCTAACTGATTGTCTAGCATGTACAGGATTTGGGGGAAGGGCCTGTCTGAAACAGAGCTTGTGAATTATAGGCAGTGCTTGTTATGTTGTCCTATGTGTTTGTTAAAGTACAATAATTTGTTATGTGTCTTGACCTGTGATGGAATAGCTGAGTAGTCAATGATTTTTGTCAAGATAGTGTTTCTAAAAAGAAACAGACTGAAATCTTACTTGTGGGCTGTGGTGTGGTGGTTGCTGTGGTGGTGATCACCTTATCGTCTAGGGCCTTGAATGAATGCCAGCTTTATTGTGCAAGGTCTTTACCTGGGGAGAAGAGATTTCAAGTTCTACCAGTTCCTCTGTGTTTCATACAGCTGAGTTACTGCATCTTATCTTGGAGAAACTCAACAGACATAGTATTATTTCATACCAATGGGCCTTTTTGTTATGGATGCTGGGAGGAAGTTCACTTGAGTTGAATTGTAGATGCTAGCCTGGCTGTGTTTATTGAGGATTTATGCCTCAGTAGGTGGGAAGACTTACTGTTTACTGAATGGACTTGAAAGAATTTTGTCATCCTTGTTTTAATTTTGGGGTTACTGTAGTGAGAGGGATCTTGGGTTTTAGAACTGTTCTGAATGGTTAGGCATCCCTCTGTGCCTCCCCAGTCTTTAAATTCCTTCGTACTTGTGGACCAACCAGTCATTTCAGTGGTTGAGAGCTTTTATACTTGTGTTTGACACCACTTCTCTCTATGTGTAGAGAGGTGTGTTGAATAGTCTGTTCTATTTCTTGTTTTCACTGTCAGTGAAGGATTGACTGCCAGTCCCCTGGAGAGAAGGGCTTTGATAGGAGGTGGACATGTTCAGTGATTGCAGTATGTTGCTATTAATAGATTGTAAGCTATTGGGTATTAAAATATTGAGCTTTTAACCCCACACACAAATTCAGGAATGGTGGAAGAGTACAACAGAATGACAAGTTGTGGCGAATCACTTCAATAAAACACTTGAACATTTTTCTACTGCGCATATTGTAGTACTGATCTTTGTGATGCAGGATTTTAGTTGAGATTTGCCTGTGCTCTGGAATGTGTGGGGTTTTGGCTTCAGTTTCCCTCATATGGAGGCTGGGTTTGCCCTGTCGTTTTATCAGGCTGTGCTTGTACTAAGTCCCTTCCTGTTCCTTGTCCTCACATAAATGCTTTCTTTTTAGATTTCCCACAGTTGTTTTTACTGATGATGATAATGATATGAATGGCAAAGTTGGTGGTTCCAGTAACAAGAATACTAATGGTGGCTGATCTGGGACTGATTATGTTGAAGAAAGACAGTAGATGAAGTATACTGGTGACTCTCTGAAGCCCTATCTGTGGTGCTATGGGAGGATGTCTCTTGTGCTAGTATGTTGGGCAAAGGTTGAGCTTAAACTTCTGAACTAACTCTCCCGATGGCTTACTTCACTTTTAAGTGTGGGAATTGAGGTGCTGATCAGTGAGGAATAGTCTGTAACCTGTAGGCAGGTAAATACCAGGCCTAGTATAGTTCTGTGGATATTGGGAAATACTCCGTGCATCATCCCCTTAATGTAAGTGCTAGCATAATGCATTGCAGAGAGAATTTCTTCAATGAGATTGCTGTATGGCATGAGCACAGTAAGTAAGTCTGTTCCAGGAGACAGTTGACAGATCTGATTCATGCTCTGTCCTTACCTGGATGGCATACATAGTGTAAGCAACCCTTATTTGTAAATTTTGTAACCTTAGTTTCTCCTGCCACTCTGGAATGATCTATATTCCTTAAGGCTATATCTGTGATGAGAGACACCCTGAATGGTCCCTGCTGAGCACCTGCTAGTAATAACCACAGTCTGTATAGATCTCCTTGGATGGCTTCCAGGTAGGTAGTTGGCTCCTGAAAATTCTTCAGAATATAAAAACTTGTGGCACTTGCTGCTGTGACTTGCCGGTTTGACTTGCTTCGCTCATTTATAACTGTTATTCTGATGTAATAACTATCAGTAACAGCCAAACAGTCTACCATGGTGCAGCAGGTTTACAAAGCAGTCTAACAAGCTTCATGAACTATGGTTAAGGGGGAGCCTGTATCCATGGGTTACCCACTTTTTTCAGTACAAAGCTCCTCAGTAATTTACAGTGATCTCTGGATTTACAGTTCTTGATAGTCAATGTAAATTAGACTTTTGGCTCAGTAGGTAAATGTTATCTAGTGTGTATGGCATATTTAAACCTTTGAAACACATTACTGCAGCTTGGATGTGGAATACTTGGTCTAAGCTGAATGTACATTGTAAATAGTTTAGAAATGCCCAAGCCTTTTGCCATTAGCAGTCAGAAGTAACAAATAAACCCCTAACTCAAAGCTGGTCTTATTAAAAGCCTTATCAGATCAGTGAAGCAGCAACTTCAAACTCATAGATGCATCCAGAAGTTCCACATAATGTTACAAGCTCTTCCTTTAGGGAGTTTTGAGTGCCCCTGTTTTCTGAGTGGGGAAGCCACTTTTCAGAAGTATGTTCCTTCCACCTTGGAGCATCCCCAGCTAGTTCTCGGGGAAGTTGTGTGCTGTTATCTAAGAGTCTCCAAGCCACTGCCTGGATGTACATCTTCACCATTCTATAAAAGTATTTCCAATTGACTTGAAAAATGAGGTGCTGTAGATTGTAGCTAACTTAAGCTGAAAGTTTGGACTAGGTGTTTGGTGTGTTCTTTGGGGTTTTTTTGGGGGGGGCTGTGTGTTTGTGTTTGGGGGGGTGGGGTTTTTGGGGGGATTGTTTTGATTTGTGTTGTTTGTGGTGGATTTTTTGTGTGTGTGTGTGCTTTGTTGTTGTTTTTTTGGTTTTTAGTAAAATTTCATTCCTGAGTTTGTTAGGACCAGCTCTCTGAGCTAAAATGGCAAGACCTTAGTGAAGGAAGCAGAACTTGGAAACCTCAACTGTAGTATCTGTCTTATCAGGAAGTATGCATTCTGTAAATGTCAAAGATAAATAAATGATGAAATGAACAAAAGAGAATGCAAATGGGCGTATTGATGACTTTGGCATAGTTGCATTCTGTGAATGCTGATATGTGATAGAGATTGCTAAATCCATGTGGCAACTGATTGTAGTAATCCTAAATTTCTCTTTAATCTATTAATGAAAGGTGAAAGTCTTTTTTTTTTTTAAAAGACAACTAAGATGTAAAACTAAATAATTACTGTGTGTTTACTCGTGAAGCAAACACAAATGTACTGCACTGTTGAATCCAGTGAATGTGCATGAGTAATAACAGCAAAGGCATATAAAACTGAGCATAAAGCTGTTCTGTAGCTTGATTCCTGAGAGTGATCAAGCCCTTGGAAGAGAATGCCAAGCATATGAACAGGTATCAGGCACTGAATAATTAACAGCTCTGTTTAGCTTAGTGATTATTGGGCTGCTTTAGGGCAGTGCTCTGTTAGTAGCTTATCCTGGATGGGTTTTTCTGTGCTTTAGTTTGCACGTATTCCAACAGCTGCAGATGATAAATGTGGAGCAACACATGCCACATACTGAGGAGGCAAATTAATTTTTCTGCTAGGGCAGCCAGTCTTGGTGTGATCTGATGAGCTGCTTTCTTACCTTTGTCAAATGGAACCAGTTCTTCTGGTGGGGCATTTATCTTACAGGGAGTTTTAAGCACAGTGAATGGAACTGAAGTGGAAAGAGGGAAGACAGAGGTCGGAGAACAGGTAATGAAGGTATGGACCGGTGTGCTTGCAACAGAAAGTTTGGCTTCCAAAGATGCTTTGCAGTGTGAGCTGGTGATTTTTTTGGAGGAAGCTTGTACAAGTAGTTGCGTGCTGCGTGAACTAGATGATGGTGGGAATTAGCTGAGAGAGAGAAAGCTGGGAGGGCAGATGATTTGAATGCTGCACAGACACTGTTGTGGGGATGTGCCTGTGTGGGTGGCAGTTTGGAGAGGGAAAGAAAAAATTGACTGTATGACTTCTAAAGATCAGCTGCTGTGTGATGGACAGGTTCCTCATCATTTGACCTTGATGTGTCACTGAACTGAAGAAAGAGTAAATAAGCTCCTACTCTCTTTTTACTGTGCTTGGGTGCAGAATCAGTTTTGACTTGACTATAGTAATTACGTAAACTTTTAAAGGAAGCTTTATGATACAAGTTTGCATTTGACAAACTTGTATTATGATAAGCAGTGTGGAATGGCATGCAAATTTAACTGTCTCTTTATGTATCCACTTGGATTATAGAAGAGGTTTTCTTTTTTGAGTATTAATCCTAGTTATGTGAAACCAATTTCAAGCTGCAATTTTGCCGTAGTAACATGACTGTTAAGGCTGAACTAGGGATACAGGTGGGAGCTTACTTTAAGAGGGAAACTTCAAAAGCTGTGATGTTCTGGATTTAAAGAATATTCACTTTGCTAGGAAAGGACACTCAAACTGCCATTTATGTCAAGGGCTTACTGGAGAAACAACAGTATCTTTGAAGCTTTTAATATGAGATCATAAAGTAATTCTGAACTGTTAGCAAAACAAGTCAGTTAATAGCCTTCGTACTGTGTTGTCTTGAAATTTAAATAGTTAACTGGCGCTCATGTATTATACTAAAGTATCTGAAGGCATGTAAACATGTGCATTATCTTCTATACCACTTTTAGTTTTTGCTTAAAGAGGGAGATGAAAGTAACAGTTGAAGAACATAGGAAATCCTGACTACCTCCTGTTGCTGCCACATAGCTCTTGGCTTATCCCTCTTCCCTACCCCTTTTGCTGACTGTGAAGCTTTTAGCTTGTATCTTGAGGATACCAGCAATTCTACTGTATGTCAAGTTAGTTGAATCTAAACTGTTAAACTGCAAACCGAAATTGCCTGAATTATCTGCAAAGCTTGAAAATGTTTCTAACCTAATTCTGCTAGGACATGAAATACATTCCACATCACAACTATGTTCATCTAATCCTGCTGCCAAACTAGTCATTTGAGCAAATAACTAAAACGTTAGGTGCTTAGGCAAATGAGGCCAAGGCATTTGATCAACAAATCATTAGAGAAGAAATTTTTTATACACTGAAGTTTTCTCATTTGACAACACTTGGTAATTGAGTGCTGTGGCTTTGTAACCTGTTAGTGTTCAGCCTAACATTATTTAGTTGAAACTTTGTTATAAGAAAACTGCTTGAGTAAAGGCTACAGATCTACACTTGAGTTTATATAAAGTTAGAATTGTGTTGACTGCTGCATTATTGGCTGTGTTTAGTTCAGTAAGGCTTTTATTTCAGATATCACTGAAGCTGCTACCTGCATTTTTGCCATTGTCCAGAGTAGAAGTTCAAGTGTAAATCATGAGTTGTTTTCTTTAGGCTCCAGCTCAGTAGGACAGTGTTTTTAAATTCACTGCTAGTGACGGTTTAAAGTTTAAAATGCCTCTTTGGAAAGCCACGGTGCTTTGGGAAACTTGCTTCTTGAACCTTTAGTAGTTGTTTTACTGATCCTTCACCACCAGAGTTTGTTTTCTGAAGAAGCAAAATGCCTCTTACTAATTTTTCTGACAGCTAGGAATGTCAATACTCTTTTTAGGTGAAAGGTAGCTTTGTTTACATTTGGAAACACTAAAAAATGGAGTTTTGTGTAGTGTGGCCTTAGTACATGCAATAGCTGTTTTACCTTTTGGCGACAGATGGCATTAAACTGTTCTTGCTGCTTCACATTGTAAGAGGCATCTGTACGTGAAGCCGTTTGAAGGATGGCATTAGCCAAGTGTTCTAATAAGTGTCAAAATGCTGCTAGGAAAGTTAATCATGAATATGAACAAATTTCCTGGATTGGGGGGAATTCACCCTTGTTTAAAAAATCTTTAATTAAAAGGTAGCCTAGCATATCTTGTGTTGCAGTATTTAGGTCATGCTGCAACTTTATAACTTACTTGAACAGCTTGCCTTCTGGTTTACTTCTTAAAGCAAGAGAGACGAGAAGGATTCCTTATTAGCTGTTGCATCTTTTCATACTTTAACTCGGGCAGATTTATCACTCGTGGATGTTAAACTAAAATATTGAGGTGAAGAAGTAAGTCAGGATTTAAGAATGAATGAGTGCATGGAAACTGGAAAACACAGGGCTCAGTTGAATGCAAACGGATTTTCTTTGTTTCCTGACTTTGTGCTTAATACTGTAACTGTTGCATACAATGTGTGTTGAGTGTTACTCAAAGAAATCGACAATAAAAATAGACAGAAGTCTAGTTGGAAGGGACTACTAATATGAACCTTTCCTTTTGGTTGCTGAGATCAACTGTGACTATTCCACACAAATAAATAAAATGAGGAAGAAACTATGCTAGCACTGAGTCATTGTTTACTGCAAATCCTTCCTTATGCAGTGTACCTTTCCTACAAAGGGAAGAAAAGAGAATTCTGGATAGCTGCAGTTTGCAAGTTGGGTAACAGATGAAGTACATGGCCTCCACTGCCAGCTCCCAAGCTGTGATACAGGGAGCACTTCAGAGTGGGGTACACGTGTGTTTTCCATGTGGAGGTGGTGTTGGTACCTCCCATCCTGCCAGTGAGAAGGGACTTACTTGGGCCATGCAATTCAAGTCATGTAAGTAGTTGCTGGTCTCGGACAGTAACCTGCCCTCTGACTAGGGAGTAATGCCTCAGGACAGATTGAGGACTTTACCTTAGCAAGGTGTGATTTCAGTGGGAAAGTGATCCTTTCCTTATATTTTTGCCCTTTGGGGGGAAGCTGTGCTCCTTTCTGACACCTCAAAATATGTGTGTTGTCTCAGTCAATGGTGAACTTTCTCAGCTGTCAAGGGAAGTTTATTAAGCTTTTGTGTGAGGAGGGGTAATTTCAGAAATACTCCTGCATGCAGGAACCTTCTGTGCATGCCATCCTGATGCTCTACTCGCCCTTCTCCTGGACTGTGGGAGTAGTAGCCAGCATAGCTGGAGTGTTGGCTTTGTAGATGGCATGTGCAGTAGGGGACACCCAGCTGTGGGAAAATATTTTTCTGTCTTTAATTGGCCTGGGCTGCGTGACCTCATAAGAGATGGCAAAAGCTGCATTTCAATGTTCCTGGGGAATTGGAGGCTTTTTGGGAAATGAAGGATTGGACAGGCTTTAGAAACTCAACTCCAACAAATCACGATAGTGTTGGGTTTTCTACTGAATGAATTGTTTCTTGGCATATAATTTTATTATGAATATTTTTAAATTTAATAAAATTAAATATTTTTCAAATTCTTTATCTGCTCCTTATTACTGAGAATGTTTTAAATGTAGATGCAGATTAGGTACTTTGACTGCACAGTCAATCTTCTTGATTACAGATTCTTCTAAATATAGGTTGTATTTTTTGTTCCTGTCCTTTTCCCCCAGCCACCACCCTTTTCCTGGCCTTAAGCAAACTGTCTTGTTCTTTTGCTTTACAGGCTCCAGATAAAAGGAAAGCATTAGAAGAGACCAAAGCCTACACAACTCAATCTCTAGCCAGCGTTGCTTATCAGATCAATGCACTGGCCAACAATGTATTACAACTGCTGGACATCCAGGCATCCCAGCTACGGCGGATGGAGTCCTCCATCAATCATATCTCCCAGGTAATTTTTTTTTTTTTAATAGAGGACTGACAATGTTGGAGGAGGCATTATCTTGTTTCTTGTATTTTTGAGCTGGACAGTTTATGTTGACTTGTTTGAATTCTAACGTGATAGAAAATGGTAAGGCTTTTTTCTTTTAATATTTATGAAAGCCACTTTGTGATGGAGGTCATGACTGAAATAAAACAGTTCCTTTATCAAGAAGTGCTGGGATTATATTTGGTTTAAAGTAGGAGTTAATTATTAAGATTCCAATATCTGAAGCTGCAGTTGAGGGGAGGGGTAGAGAGAAGGATTCTAAAGGAAATCCAGATAGAAGTACCATATGAGCAGTAGTATTTTATTTGATGTTGCAACATATGCAGTAATCTCATTTATTTTCATACCCTTTCAGGATGTAATTTCGTGAGCTGTGTGGATAGGGATAGGGATTCACATGCTGCCACTACCTGCTCAAGCCAAACACCTTCCAAGCCAAGGCAGTTGGATGAGCGAGCTGACCTGACTTGTGCTGTGACTGCAGTATTGCTAGAGTTGATGCAGGGAGGACATGGAAGTAGATGATGGGAAAGAACAGGCCTGTCCCTGTCATTGGCAACCTGTGTTCCCTTGGCTGGAGCTTCACCCTAGCTGGCTGCTGCTGAGGGGGGAGGGTTGCTGCTGCTGCCTGCTTTGTATCTGATCTGGCACTGGTCTGATTATGTGGTAACTCAGCCAAAAAAATAAGTCTGCTGTGTTTAACCTGGAGGTGGCTTACTGCATAATCAGGTGTGTGCCATGCTAGTGCCAAGAAAGGGTGGGATAGGATCCACTCAGTTATTTCACCTTTACATTGCTGTTCTGAAATGGGCTTGAGTGAATTGTTGAGGGCCCAGTGTCCACTCTGTCATATGCTGTCATGGTTTAACCCCAGCCAGCAACTAAGCACCACGCAGCTGCTCGCTCACTCCCCTCCCATCCAGTGGGATGGGGGAGAAAATCAGGAAAAGAAGTAAAACTCCTGGGTTGAGATAAGAATGATTTAATAGAACAGAAAAGAAGAAACTAATAATGATAATGATAACACTAATAAAATGACAACAGTAGTAATAAAAGGATTGAAATGTACAAATGATGCACAGGGCAATTGCTCACCACCTGCCGACCGACACCCAGCCAGTCCCCGAGCGGCGATTCCCTGCCCCCCACTTCCCAGTTCCTAAACTAGATGGGACGTCCCATGGTATGGAATACCCTGTTGGCCAGTTTGGGTCAGGTGCCCTGGCTGGGCATGAGAAGCTGAAAAATCCTTGACTGTAGTCTAAACACTACTGAGCAACAACTGAAAACATCAGTGTTATCAACATTCTTCACATACTGAACTCAAAACACAGCACTGTACCAGCTACTAGGAAGACAGTTAACTCTATCCCAGCTGAAACCAGGACAATATGCTCTTGTTGAAATTCAGTTGGATCTTTGCTGGGCTTTGTCCTATGCCTATCTGAGACATTTCATAAACAAATCTCAGGATTCAACCCAAAATGTTCTTCAGCCCAGCTGGTGAATTTAAAACCTTTGTTGGTCAACCAGGACCCTGTTAGTGGTACACCTTAGACCAAATACTTGAAAGAAAGTGCTTCTAATGGCCTCTGCTGTCTCTCCCTGTAGGCCCTGCTAACCTCTCTTTACTGTTCTTTTAGACTAATAGTGGTTTCTTAAAAATTTTTCTGTTAAATGGCAGCATAGTGGTTCACTGAAAACATGTCAGAAGGGAGAAGATTCCAGTGCATGGAGAAGGGCCCTCCTAGTAACAAATCTTTCGAAAAGGATTGTCCAGTTAGTATGTGCTAAGAACTACACAGTGTTAAAAGCTGTATCAAGTATTTAAAAAGCACCTGCCACTGCAACAGGGAAGTAGGAGGAAGTACAATTGCTGTAGATAAGTTTCTTGTTCTGTCAAGTATTCAGAGATTTCTTGATGCTGGGGTTATGACTACCTCTGAAGAAATGAGTGGGTAAAGGACTGAACCTACAGGCTTTCCTAAGCATTGAATGCCCTTTTATACCGAGCACATCTTTTCTTATGTGTTTCAGAGCTGCAGTGTGTGTGAAGTGATTATTGTTAAATTCTCATTGGCCCACTGATATGACTAACTATGGAAAAAGCCAGAATGTTTGATACTAGCACAAAAGGTGTTAACCCTCTGTACTGTTTGCTGCTTGGATTGAAGGCACTATGCTGAAAGCTATTGAGTCACCTGATACATGAACTGTTTGCTAAAGACTGTGAACAATCAGTACTTTGTAGAGCTTTTGAGGAGTGTTTAGCAAGGTCACTTGCTTGTTGCTTCTGTCCTAGTTGGTCTTTCCTGAAACTAATCCTTGCTTATAAATGAACCTCTGCAGACTAATTTTGTAGAATTAAACTGGATATAGACAATACCAGCTCAGCTAGTTGCTTCGAAATGTTTCTGTTCAAATGCTTCAACTGTATCTTAAATCTGCTGTGCAGTTACTTTGATACACTGTTTCTAAATTCTCTTGAGGTCTCCAGAGTGCCTTTCCCTGTGTTTGTATCAGTCATGAATATTTTCATGCCACTAAGGCGTGGGGATGAACATATCCTCAAAATGGAATTGTTCTCCATGAAAGAAGTATGGCCTAGAAACAGAGATCTGAGGCATTGCCAGTCAATTACTCAGTTCTGGGCTTTGCAACATAGAGCAGATAACTGTGAAATGAGGTACAATTTGATAGTTTTTTTCTGGTTAAAGTACCTTTCTTCTTTCTATGGAAGAAAATCCTCTGGCTGTTATGACCTGCAGGCAGTTTCTGTTCCCCTACTGTGTTTCGGTTCTCTATGCATGTTTTCCAGAATGACTGTAGGCTAAATGGCTGGAGAGCTAATCTTGGTTAGTAGCCACTCAATATTTTTCCAAGCTATGTATCTTCTTCACTGGAAAAAGCACTCATGAAAGTTAGATGATGGAGTGTTGTGTTATATTCTTGTTACTGGAGTTTAATTTTACAGATGGAAAGTTTGCTTGCTTTTATAGGAAAAAAAATAATTCAGCTTTGGTTTCTTATTGAGAGCAAACAGAGAGGCTTCACATGAGTAATCACACTGTGGTGAGGGAGCGTGGCTCTGAGCACACAGAGGCAGTGAACAGCTCCAGAAATGGCTTTCACGTAGCAGCCAGAGCAAGAGCCTGCCCAGCTGCATCTATGTTTTCTGCTGTCATAGTTGTCTTTCAGCTAGCTGTAATGTGTGGGGCTGGAGTGACCTGCCACAAAATTATTTACTACATCCAATATACAGAGCGGTGCACATACAGCTTGGCTCTTTGGCTTAAACCCCTGATACTGACTTTGAGCTTTGTCAAGCTGACTTGACCTTTCCAAGCTTCTCTGATATGGCAGAGCAGAGACTTGATCACTGTTCTGGAGAAGTGTGCAAACCCTTCCAGTATAAAGAGATCATACTCATCCTGTTAGGCAAGATTTGGGGGAAAAACATAACAAGTCTATATGTTGGACCAACGTGAGTGTCAAGGCTTCACTAAAGGCATTAAGGTTAGCAAAGGTGACACCTATATACAAGGAAGGCTGGAAGAAGAGTGTGGGGAGCTACAGGCCTTTCAGTCTGACTTTGGTGCCGGGGAAGGTTATGGAGCAGATCATCTTGAGTGCCATCATGTGGTGCATACAGGACAACCAGGTGATTACGCCCAGTCAGCATGGGTTTATGAAAGGCAGGTCCTGCTTGACTAACCTGATCTCCTTCTATGACAAGGTGACCTGCTCAGTGGATGAGGAAAAGGCTGTGGATGTTGTCTGCCTGGACTTTAGTAAAGCCTTTGACACTGTTTCCCACAGCATTCTCCTGGAGAAACTGGCTGTGCGTGGCTTGGACGGGTATACTGTTCACTGGGTAAAAAGATGGCTGGACAGCCAGACCCAAAGAGTTGTGGCGAATAGAGTTAAATCCCGTTGGTGGCTGGTCACAAGTGGTGTTCCCCAGGGCTCAGTATTGGGGCTAGTTCTGTTTAATATCTTTATCAATGATCTGGACGAGGGGATCGAGTGCACCCTCAGTAAGTTTGCAGATGACACCAAGTTGGGCAGGAGTGTTGATCTGCTCGAGGGTAGGAAGGCTCTACAGAGGGACCTGGACAGGCTGGATTGATGGGCTGAGGCCAACTGTATGAGGTTCAATAAGACTAAGTGTCGGGTCCTGCACTTTGGTCACAACAACCCCATGCAACACTACAGGCTTGGGGAAGAGTGGCTGGAAAGCTGCCTGGAGGAAAAGGACCTGGGGGTGCTGGTTGACAGCTGTCTGAATATGAGCCAGCAGTGTGCCCAGGTGTCCAAGAAGGCCAATGTCATCCTAGCTTGTATCAGCAATAGTGTGGCCAGCAGGAGCCGGGAAGTGATTGTTCCCCTGTACTTGGCACTGGTGAGGCTGCACCTTGAATACTGTGTTCAGTTTTGGACACCTCACTGCAAAGAAAGACACTGAGGTGCTGGACTGTGTCCAGAGAAGGGCAACCAAGTTGGTAAAGGGTCTAGAGCACAAGTCTTAGGAAGAGTGGCTGAGGGACCTGGGGTTGTTTAGCCTGGAGAAAAGGAGGCTGAGGGGAGACCTTATTGCTCTCTACAGCTACCTGAAAGGAGGTTGTAGTGAAGTGGGGGCTGGTCTCTTCTCCCAAGTAACAAGCGATAGGACGAGAGGAAGTAGCCTCAAGTTGCTCCAGGGGAGGTTTAGATTGGGTATTAGGAAAAATTTCTTCACCAAAAGGGTTATCAAGCATTGGAACAGGCTGCCCAGGGAAGTGGTTTTATGACCATTTCTGGAGGTACTTAAAAGATGTGTAGGCATGGTGCTTGGGGACATGGTTTAGTGGTGGACTTGGCAGTGTTAGGTTAATGGTTGGACTCAATGATCTTAGGTCTTTTCCAGCCTAAACGATTCTATGTTTATAAATATCTCTAGACTCCCTACTACAAGCTTCCTGTTGCAGTCACAGTTACATTGCGTATTTCTGTCTGTTCTTATTTGGTGCTTTAGTTTTGTTTTTATTTGTCTTGAGAATGGCCATACTTAAAAGGGAAGTTTCAGGTAGGAGTTGAGCTAGTTTTGATCCAAGATGTGAAAGCAGAGCCAGCCTGAGTGCCACGCTGTTACAGTGTGCCATCTCAGCTTTCCCTATGGGGCACTGGTGTAAAAAGGCAGTGGAGGAAGAACTTGAGCCCCATGTGGTTCCTATCAGCAGTCACTGCTGACTTGTCCATCCACAAATGTTAGGCAGTAGCAGAGCAGCAGTTTTGCTATGGTATAGAGTGTCTTTAGTTGCAGTGACCAAAAAGAAATTTTCCTTGAAGAAGTTTGAATGGCAATAGCCAGGTGTTTTGCTTTCTTTGTAGCATATGAAGTGTAAGGTGTCTGGAATAGGCAATATTTTCTTTGGTAGTGATTTTAGAGAAGATGGGTGAATGCATGGACTGGGCAGTGAAAGAGGAAAGGAGAAGCTGAGGGTCAGCCTGCAATGGGAGACACCAGGAAGGACCTTGGACATTGAGGTGGGGAAGGAGTGAAGACCTTAACATTCAGCATAAGATATTTCTTAAGGTGTGCTGCAGCTAAATAAACCCAGGATTTTTTTCATGTACCCTGATGATGAATTAAGCAAGACACTGTATATTTGTGCTCTGAATGCAGTTTATGCTTCCTTATGTTTATTTCCTAAGTGTATTAAATGAAATTCTGGTTTGCTATTTAAACTTATGTTGTTCATTTGTGCCATTCTTGCATGGGTCCCTGAGCCAATGAGTTAATTCTTTAAAAAATAAAATTAAAAAATCCTCTCGTATCCCTCCATTCTGAAAATCAGTGTCTTTTAGCAGAAGAGTTAAAAATTCACCTTTTCACAGCTTGAATATTTGACAAGGGAAAACTGTTCCTTTAGAAATTTGGGGCTCTGTTCTTTTGCTCTTTTGACTTACTGTTTGTTGGTTGTTCTCTTCCCCTCCTCCTCTTGGAAAGGAGAGCTGACTTAAACATGTACTTTAAGATAAATTTTTTGCTGCTTCACTTCCACAAACTTCAAGAGAATGAAGATGGGACAGCCAGATTCATCAGAGGAGAGAGAGGTTGACAGGGAGACCCTTGTTTACTGTGTCAAAACTGAAAAATGTAACAGATGAGTGCTCATGTTTATATTGAGGCAGCTGCAGTACTGGGTGTAGCAACTATTCCTTTTTTTTTTTCCTGGACATAAACAGTTTTTAAATAGCTCAGTATTTAAATCCATGCCTCTTGAAGCATGAAGCAAGCAACAGATTCCTTTTTAAGAAATGATGATTTGCACCAGGAAACACTGCACCCCTTAAACGTTCAGTGTTAAGACTTTCTTTGGCCTCTGAAGCTCTCCTCTAACGCAAAATAGGCACTGTTACAAAACAACATGTTCTGAAAGCATAAATCTCAGGAAAAAAAGAAGTGCATCTTTTGTCACCATTAAAAGTTAGAAGCTTTTAGAACTAAAAAAAAATAAATAAACCTCCTGAATTAGTTTAGAAGAATCTTGCCTGTCACCATCCATGTCTAATTCATTGCATGTGTAATTCAAATACTGCATGCAAGCAGAAAGCTGAATGCCCTCTGTTTCTATGGTGTGGTTGTCTAGCTAAAGTCAGGGGCAATAATGAAATACAGAGATGTTATCTTTTCTTGTAGGACTTCTGAAACTTACAGCTGTAGCCTGTGTTGAATCACACATACACACCATACACACTACCCCCATCCCCAAATACTAAGGTGTTTTCCACTGGGTGAGCAACCAGTCAGGACTGATGTGGATTAGTTTTCTGAGAAGCTCTGCTGCAGATGTTCTGGGGCTTGAAGGGGTGAGCTTCTAAGTAGTAGCATGTTGAGAACACAATAACTGGTGTTTGCCAGGAAAGAAAAGCACAAGAGCTGTGAGGTGCTCAGCAGGTCTCTGATGTTTGAAGAGGCATAAGGCAGTGCATATACAGTGAGGACTCTTATGTTTGAGTTTGTGGGAAAGAGCTTTCTTTCAGAGTGTGCCTGTCTGTCCTTTGGATTAATGTGATACTGCATTAATGGATTGTGGTATATGATAACAACACAGTTCAAATTCATGTTTGAAAGCCAAGAAAGTAGAAAGAAGGTTGTGACAAATCATCTGCTGATGAATGTGGGTGGTTATGCCTAGAAACAAGCAATTATGTAAAGTACTTTAGTACACTTGTGGATGGGAGCAAAAGACCTCTCCAGATCCTCTTAGTGATGACTGTGCTTCCAAAGGACAGCTGTCCAGGTACTTTTACCCTGAAGTTGGCTCTTTAAAAAGAAGAGGATGCTTAAAACTCTGGTCTTGTTCTCTGACATAAAGAACATATGGACTGGACAAAAGGACTGTTAAATGGAAAGAAAATTATCCAGAACTAGCAAATGGTTGATGGCTGCTAACAAGCAGGGTCGATGCTGGAGCCCACGCTGTTCAGAATATTCTTTGGAGACCATCCGGGATGTGAAGCATGTCCTCAGCAAATCTGGGGATAACTCCAAATTAGGAAAGGTGATTCATATGCTGAATGGCAGAGCTTCAGTGCAGAGGAACCTTGAGAAACTTGAGGACTGAGCCAGCAAAAACCTTGGGGAAACGAGGCAAGGTGCAAGGCCTTGCACCGGAGGTGGAATATCCCTGTGCATTTGTATGTGCTGGGAGGTGACTGTGTGAGTAGCAGTCCTGCTGAAAAGGAGCTGGTGTTCTGGTGGGTGCTGTGCTTAGCGTGAGCCAACAACACAAGGCCATCTGAATAAGTGAAACAGTGTGTCAGGGCTGCCTTGGGAAGAGTGTCGCTGGCAGATGAGGGGCAGTGATTATCATCTGCTCTGCAATGATGAGGCTTCACCTGGAATGCTATGTCTGGGTTTTTTTGTGTCTCCCATGCCTTGTTCAAGAGTGATTTAGGGAGACTGGAGATAGTCAGCAGAGAGGGATGCTGAGATGGTCAGGGACATGGAGCATGCTGCCTACAAGGAGAGGTTGAAGGAGTTGTGCTTGTTTAGTCTGACAAAGCGGAAGCAAAGCAGTGATGTAATGGTAGCCTACAGGTACTGAAGTCTGGCTCTGTCATCTTTGCAGTTAGTCTTTCTCTTGGTAGCGGCAGTGTAATGTTGAACGGTTAGCCACAAGTTGAAGCTTGGCGTGTTAGTACATGGAGTTGGGAAAATCCTTTTTATTTTAGAGTGTGATGCAGCACTGGAACAGGTTACCCTCTGGTGTGACTCTTCAGCGTTACACTGCAGTAGCTGGATAGATCCTAAAAGCTGACTTTGTATCCTTGTAAGGCACATCATAAGCTATAGGAATTAAAAGGTGAGGGGAGAGACCATTGCGAAGTCAGGGGAGTAACTGCAGCTCCATGTCTATAAATTCTTGTAAGCTCTACTTCCATACAGACTTTTCCTTTCTGCATGTCCAAAAGTGTGTGACAAGACTAAGTGTTTCTGCAGGAACTAGAGCATCATCTAATGTTGTATACATTAGAAAGATAATGTCTTCTTTCTGGTTCTCTTGCTTGTCAGCAGACACAAATATTCTAAATATGGCAAAGAAACTTGCACCTTTCGTTTAGACTAACCTTGCCTTGGGTGATGTTCCCTCTCCTAATAAAGTGCTGACAGTTATCTCTGTGGCCTTTGCTTCACATCCTGTTCTTCCTGTATTCTCCATGATAGAGGCTAAGGCTCCAAGAGTTGTACTGTGCTTGCTCTGGTTATCTGTCTGCTTATGAAAATTATTGTTAACTTTGTGCATATCAGCTTCTACATGATACGTATGAATTGCTCAGAATGTAGTATAATGTGTAAGGGTTGCCTCGTCAGCTGTTCTGTTGAGAAGTTCCCGTCATGACCACAAATGAATACACGTAGGATCTGTCTGTAATTCCTGTACAGTTCAGCTGATGCAGTAAAAAAACCCAACACGTGACCAACAAAAGAAAATCAAAACAAAACAAAAACACCCCATGATACTTAGTTATGTACACCTATGAGAAAGCAACCACAACTGTTAGCCTTTCTGTGATGGGGAAGGGCAGTTTCTTTGATGGAGAAGAAGAAACTGACACAGAAACTTTGTTTCCTATCATTCTTTATTCCCCCTTTTTTTGTGTGAATGCAGGGTTTGAATGTGTTTTTGGGGAATGGGGGAAGTTGCTAACTTTAATAGTCATTGACTGTAATGAATTCCTTCATATGTTGATTCCCATTTCACAGTCTGGTAGAAGGGCAGTCCGAATGCATTGTTTTCAATGTGTTTTAGACCATTAAAACCTCCTTTCTGATGAATCGCTATTTGGCCATAAGCTCTAGATACCTCATTAAATACTAAATTAAGAGGCTTGATGCAGCCTCTTGTTTTCTGAAATCAAAGTCCAAAATCCCAGGACTGTGAACATTACTCTGAAAGGCCTTTTTGATAACTTTGTGCAACAAAGGAGTCAAGGGTGTTTGTGCAATCTTTCTTTTTTAATGAAAACCTCTCATATCTGGAAGATATACCACATAAATGAAACACATCACTAACCTGCTGTAAAGTCACATATTGGACTTTTCAAGGAGGTTTTTTTTTCTTCAGATGTGTCTGATTAGATTGTTGCCTGAAATTAATTTTCCTTCTATTTCAAGTCTCAGTAAACCAGCAGTCTTCACATGTGAACAGCTCCTCTTACATTGAATTAGTGTTTTCTTATCTCTGTCAATGTTTTAGTGGCATAAGGGCAAAGCAAAAAGGAAATGCAGTGTATGAGGTGATGGTTATAAGAACATTGTGTCTAATACAGCAGCAGGTAACCATCTACTAAAGCATTAAGTTGGTCACCATATCTGCACCATCCAATGCAGCTATTTGGGATGTTGGTTTTCATGGTAGCTGGTTAGTGTTATGCTTGAGCTTGACTATATTTGAGGAGAAGCAAGTACAAGAAGCTTATTGTGGAGCAGATGAGTCTTGGTTGTACTGCATCAGTGAAGCTACCTCTCTTCATAATCTGCCACTCAAGCACATGAACATGTGCTGTTGGGTGCTTGTGGCTGGACTTCTTGTGCCATTCAGAAGGGAATTGCTTAGTGCTTTCTGCTGGCTGGTTTTACTGGGGAGCACATAAGTGTTTAGTTAATGTTCATCTGCAGATGGAAAACCACGTAATGATTCACGTGAGTGTTTTATAAGCCAGCAGTAATATTCTGCCACTCCTTATACTGCTCCTGGTTTGACTTTATTCTCTTTACTAGCAGCCTTTTGGGACCCAATTGTATGTTATGCATGTCTTGTAAAAGCCCCCTTATAGGTTATACATGCAGTGAACAAACTCTTTTATTAGTTCATGGGAGGTATATAAATGACTTATTAGCTGTTCTTCTATAGCTGGGACAACTTCTGTTGTTTTATTGTAGCTTTTAAAAAGTGTGTATGAAGTATGGAAATCTATTCAACTGTGTTAATCTTATCAAACACTTGTCATGTGGCTGCTGTGCCCCAGTGTGTCTCCTTTCCCCAACAACATCTGGGACAGTATGACCTCTGCATCACTGGGGCAGTTGCAGAGCACAAAGTGGAAAGTTTCCCTTTACTGTAATAGAAAAAAGTGTGTGTGAAATTATATTAATTTATATAATTTATGGCTAAACACATAATAGAAATAGGTTGCCATGAATATTATTTCTTCAGAACTACTTATTCCACTGGAGAATATTGTTGATTCTTAACTGACCCTGCTGCTAGTACCATCATGGAAAGGGTGTCATGGTAGTATTGGAAATAAAATAGTAGATTTGTTTGGTTAAAAGCTGTGCTGTATGTAGGGTTTTTCTTTTTTGAGAAAAATTACAGTATGTTTTGGACTAGCACAGTTTGACAACTAGTGGAGGCTGTGATTTGCTTTTTCACTCATTCCCATTTGGAATGCTGGCTGTGCATGTAGAAGTAATCACCATAACAGTATGTCTGCCTCTTCCTCGGTTTCAAAAAATAGATTACTAAAAGCTGTCATTTTCCTTTCTAACGTTCATTCCTGGTTCCAGCAAACAGTTAACATTATTAAATAATTTTGCCTAGTATTGTGCCTAATTATATCTTGTGGGCACAAAAATGTAAGTAGTATATGACCATAGAATCACAGATCTTGAATTTTGTTTGCTTCCTCTTTGAGAATCAGCTAAATAGCTATGACTTTTTCCTGAATGTATCCTTGTATGAATGCTAATGTGCAGTGGTTGTGTAGCTTCACCTGTTCACGCCTAAAAGCACTTGCTTTTTCCCCGTCATGTGTTGTCCTGGGATGGTTATTTATAATGGATCCATCAGCACAATTCAGTGTGGTGTCACATGGGGATTGAAGCATAGCTTGCTGTTTCTTTTAACTGGCTTCTCTGTTCCTTACTTGCAAGAGAAAACTCATGTCTTGTCAACCTGATCTTGTCACACTATCTCAAATTTCTCTATGTGGCAAAACCAGGAGCACCAAGGGTGTGATTAAAAACTATCAGTCTTCTATACAAAGTGAGAACAAGTAGGATGGGGACCTTAGAGTTAAGAGGGGTCATGATGGAAATAATAAAACATATCATTGCTTCAGGAAAGGTCATTTGGGCCATCTTTTGAAAATACAAGAACAAGGAAATATTGAATAATGACTGAAAGGCTTGATTTGATCATAGGAAATTCTGCTTTCTTGTTGAACTCAGTGTCTTATGGGATTGTTTCTTCTTCTTTTTAAGTTGTATTTTTGAACTACGTTCAAAACTAGGCTGTATAAGGTTGCAGCATAAGCCTTCAAACCACAAATCAACCTCTATCTGACTGGAAAGGGGATAAATGTTGTCTTTGGGAAGACGATCCTTCTTTGTCCGTTTATAGGTTTTTCTTACATGTGTTGTTGAGTCAAGTATTGGGCAAGATGCAGCAATGGCCAGATGTAGTACAGGACTAAAAGAGAAGAGCTGTACTGTGGATAAGGCTTGTCTGGAAAAGGTGTTACTGAAGTTTTTGAGCAGTATACCTATTTTTGCTCTCTAGTAGCTGATAGGTTGGGTATCGTAAGCTAATAACATGCCACCTCATGTGGACTAGCAAATTGTTTATTCCTCTTAATTAGAAGAAATTAAAGTACTATTTAAACCTGGATGTTTTTTAAAAAATAAACTTAGCTTGAAATTCTGCAGTTGATCTGCATGTGTGTCTTAGCAGATGAAACATGGCATTTGAGAGGGGATGAACAGTAGAAATGTTATGTTATTCTAGTGCTCCAACATAGGGCACTTTTTGCCTGCTATGGGGATGAGTGAGATGCTGAAGTACCTGAGGACAATCTCCATTTGGGAGGTGAGACCTGTAAGTCGTACCAGAAATGTGCTATCTTCATGTAATTATGGGTATTAAGGTAAAGAGAAAAGTCCAGTCAATAGCCTGAAACAAATTAGACTTTCTCAACTATCTAATCTCTTACCTGTGCTACTGTGTTTGGATTTAAGTTTCCTCATACACCCTAAATCTCATGTAAAGAGACAGCATTGACAGAGTTATAAGCCTGTAAGCTGACAGGAGCTAGACCATCCTTTATTTTACTTGTTCCTCTCTGCACACTGAGGATGGTCTGCTCACCACTTATGTATCACTGTTTTAGTCTCCTCCTAAAATGATGTATAATTAACCATAACTGATTCTGTGCTTTATGAATGGAGTTCCATCCATCATCCTGTAGACATGTCCATTAGTGCCTTATTTTGTCAGTAGCATGACAGCTGACCACAAAAGTGCTTGTCTTTCATATATTACAGTTTTGAAGCATCCCTGATATAGTGGTAGCATTTGGTGCTACTCTGGCACCTGGATGCTAAAACGGGGGAGAGAACTTCTGGGGTTGTTCATGGTGTTTTGGTTAAAATAATGTACTTTTCCCTTTTCTTAGTACAGGCTGTGGCACATTAACAAATAATGAAACTTCAGGAAGTGGGGGATGGTTTCCTTAAGCTCTCGCTGAGAGAAATTCAAGTTCAATCACTTGGGATTTTGCTGCTTTAAGCATTCCTCCTGCAGTGCAGTGTGCCTCTTGGCTGGCAGAGAGAATTATCAGGCTTCAGTCCCAGTTAGCTTGCTTCTTATGTCTAGACCTCCAGCCCTGGGAGCAAAAGGAGCTTGATGGGACCACAACTCCAAGTTACTTGCATCTTATTTTCAGTTCAATATCTTTATGAAACTGTATTTTCCCTAGGCTGCATTAAATGTGTAGTCCTTCAGTTAATGCAGAAACTCTTCAGAGATGCTCTCTACTACAGCTGGCTGAATTACTTGGAATAAATATACCTAATGCATTTATTCTTTTGGAAATTATTTGAAAAACTTTTTAAACACTGTTTTCCATGTGAAATGTTTGTCTGAAATAAGATTGAGAATGCTGCTGACTGGTCAGTATTGGATAATGACAGGTCACCTAGTTCAATAGTGTTTAAAAACCATCATCTGGTCAGTAGAAACAGAATAAAGACAATGTGATGTGATTTTTTTTTTTCTTTTTTTTTTTTTTTCCCAAATGCATTTTTAGAAAGCAGAGGTTCTGCAAACAATTATGTGACTTAAGGAAACATCCTGGAAAAACAGATTGTGAGCAGCCTGCAGATCTTACTCGAATAAAGATACTTTTCCTGTGTACTCTTCCCCTCCTGCCCATTTGCCTAGATTTCTTCACTGTGGTAGTTCTTAAAACAAATGCATAGTTGTTGTTTACATTAGCTATATAATTCTGGGAATAAACACCGTCTGTATTGCTGAATGGATATACACAACTTAAATCCAAGAAGTACATGACCTCACTCAGGAAAACCAGGCTTTACCAAACCAGTGGGGAGGAGGCAGGCCACAGAAGTTGCACAGCTGTCTTTCCTGTGCAGCTAAGTTTCTTGCAGAAGTTCAGTAACTCTTCAGCATGTGCTTAGCTGTCCAATATTGCACAGGTCAGTGGCCAGTCATGCATGAGTCCATCGTGGTTGTTATCGTGGAGCTGTAAGGCCTTCTGTTGAAATGCTGTGGTGCAGTTCAGAGGCTTGTAACCCACCACCGTGTTTGGAGCACCTTTCCCAGGGCACCAGTGTACCTTTCTCAGTTAGCTTTAAACACTTCATTGGTCAGTATTTGTGTAGTGTATGTCTAACTTTTGCCTTGAGTGAGATTAAAAGATGGCCAGTCTCTTTTTTTCCTGCTGTTCTCTAGTGCCAGACAGTGTTTTGTTCTCTGCTCCCCCCCGCCCCCACCAATTGTGGACTCAATTATGATGGAGACAAGATCTTGAAAACCACAGACTTCTGGCTGCCTCTTTCTACAGGCTTCGTTCTGTATGTCAATCCCCAATGGCTGATGCTCTTCTCCCCAAGCGTTTGCAATCAAGTTTAATCATTGCACTAATAACTGCACAGCGGAAATGTCTAATTTCTGAATGCATGATCAGTCTGACTAATGAATTTACTGTAATGGTAGTGAGAACGCATTCAGCAGCGGGGATGTACTGATGTCCTCCTCTCTGTGCCTATGCACAAGGCTGCTCTTCAAGACTTGTACTGCCTTTCAGCCTGCCATCAGGCTGGAGCGTTTGTGTTCAGGTGCACTTGCACAGGATTGAGCCAAGAACTCGCTGCTGGGTGCATGCATGTACAAGTCTGAGATGGTCCTGGAGGAGGGGTTGACTGGTGGTGTGGTTTCTTCTTGGGCCAGGGTCCTTTGCCAGAGTGTCCAGCCTTAGTCTGGAAAAGTTTTGGCTAGGGAAGGCTGTGGCTCAAAATAGAGTAAGTGCTGCTAGGACTGTTGAGGCCGTGTGGATGTTCCCAGTAGATGTAACTGCAGTACTGCATATCAGTCGTGGCCAAGAGTAGGAGGCTAAGGGAAATCCATTTACAGAAACAATGTGCAACTTCCTGTTCTAGTTGTGTGTGTAAGTTAAAAAGGCAATGGAGAAGTAGAGCAGCCCTAGCAGTTCCATCTCTGCCCCGTCCCTTCGTCTCCACCCTGCTAAACTAGTAAGCGTCATACATGCTTGTGATTTGGTTGTCTGTCTTCTGCTTTTACTTAATATATCCCAAATTACAAGAAGTCTGTATGACTTAGTCCAAAATAGTAACACAGTCTTAGGAAACATGTGAGGGAATTTTTGTTAACTCTCCTTTTTTGCTAGAATATCTTAATAGGCTTCTATGTGCAATGCTGTGGAAACTGGGATTTCAGAAGAAGTTTGAGCTGAGTGAAGTTCATGATGCTTCTAAGCTTGTCCTCTGTTGACGTACCTTCAGAAGGGATAGCTGGTTACTGAAGGGGGTTTGTGAAAGGGGAGACTGGGTCAGAGTTGAACTGTCTTGTTCTGTGTTTGTCTTTGAAAACAAAAGTAAGGAGCTTGTCATGTCCTAGTTTTTTTGATATTTAAGTGACATGGAAGAGCTCTTTGCTGCAATAATATGCTGAAAATAGTAGTATGGGTAGTAAGTTAACTGCAGAGTAGAATAAGTATACTGAAAACTTTTAAGTGGGATCTATAGTGGCTAAGGGTTTTTCCTGCCATCTTATTTTACTGAGAAGACTCACTGGCAATGGGGACGAGAGGAAAAAAAGTGGCCATTGCTGGTTATCCTCCCATTGGAGTAGCACCTCCAATGTTGGAGGTCGCAACAAAGTTGATGTTGCAACAAAGTTGTCTGCCATAGAGACTCGCTTGCTCTGTACGAAATCTTGAAAAATTCCAGAACTTTGCATTTTCCCCAGAAGAGAACTATGAATCTTCAACCTTTGAACATTCAGGAAACAAAAGAAGAGAAAAAGGCATTTCATGTGTGGTAAGCTGTGTTTGTGGCACTAAGCCCAAGAGGGTTTGTGGTGTAGATAATGTGGCTTCTAGCCATCTGATGGCTGTTTAATTAATACTCAGGAGTTACTCTTGGTGCAACGCTGACCCAACTGAAAACCAGTAGATTTCCCACTAGCTTATTTATATCACTGCCATCAAATGAGGTATGATCAAAGAGGTATAGAAATAACGTTATGCCTTGGATGATTTGTAATCAAAACTATGTTGGCAGGTGGCTAAACGGTACTCAGCATCATTTCCACATATATTGTCCCTGTTTTGTGTTTTAGGGAAACAATCTGTCCCAGGACTGTCAATCTTAGACACCTCATAGGCCCTGAATTCACCTGGAGAAGGGAAGTGTTTGGGAGAGGAATTTTTGTGTGTGTGTGTGTGTATGTGTGGCTTTTGCTCATGTTTTTTGTTGGTTTTGGGTCGGTTGTTGGGTTTTTTTTGTTTTGTTTTAAGAAAAGTGTGTGCCTGAAAATTAATTCAGAAAACTTTCAAGTAAGTACATGTGACAAATCAGAATAGGTTTTATGTGGGAGTTTTGTTATTCTTTAGCATAATTATTTTGAGAGATGCAATAAATCCACTATCCCAACTATGTAACATAGCCTTTATTGCTGGAAAATATTTTATTTTTGCTATTAGAGGTGATAAACTAAAGCACTAAAGAGGTGATAAATTAAAGCTAAGGCTATGTTAGCTCGCTGCTTTTGGTGGGCTTTCCCTTCTTTCCCACAATTTGAACTGCCAGGTTACAACTAAATGTGAGGGGTTTAGCTTTGGAGGTTTTCTTTTTTCTTTTTTTCTTTTTATTTTTTTTAATTTTTGTTCAGGAGCATTCTGGCTTGTTGTTATTCCAGCTTTAACAGTTCCTTACCTCAGACAAACTTTCAGAAAGTTCAAACTTGTTCTGTTGAGTTTATTTTTTTATAGGCTTTTTTTAGATGGTTTCCTTTTCAGCCACCTGCAGTGCTCTTTGCAATTGCACATGTTCATCTCCTATGAAGTTGCTTTTTTTGGCACACAAAATGCTTTTCGTTTGACATACAATTTTGTTCTACTCCCATGGTGGTTCTTTAGTGAGTCCAAACTACTGAAGAAGCTGTTTAATTTTTCCTTTCTGTCCTTGTGCTTTTCTTCAGTCAAGAACATATTTAATTTGTATGTTTTGTTTAATTCTAGACAAGTGCACTGCTTCCAGTAAGAAAAAGAGGGACTCGTTCAGCCACTTTAAAATGCTGAAACTCTCATGTGGGAGCTTGCATAAGCATTTTTTTTTTTTTTTTTTTTTTTTAAATGAGCCTACTCAGAATAGAATCATAGAATGGTTTGGGTTGGAAGGGACCTTGAAGATCATCTAGTTCCACCCCCCCTGCCATGGGCAGGGACACCTTCCACTGGATCAGGTTGCTCAAAGCCTCATCCAACCTGGCCTTGAACGCTTCCAGGGACGGGGCATTCACAGCCTCTCTGGGCAACCTGTTCCAGTGCCTCACCACCCTCACAGTAAAGAATTCTTTCCTAATATCTAATCTAAATCTACCCTGTTTCAGTTTAAAACTGTTAGCCCTTGTCCTATCACTACACTCCCAGATGAAGAATCCCTCCCCACCTTTCCTCTAGGTTCCCTGTAAGTACTGGAAGGCTGCTATAAGGTCTCCCTGGAGCCTTCTCTTCTCCAGGCTGAACAACCTCACCTCTTTCAGCCTGTCTTCATAGGGGAGGTTCTCCAGCCCCCTGATCATCTTCATGGCCCTCCTCTGGACCTGCTTGAGCA
The DNA here is from genome assembly GCF_947461875.1 of Haliaeetus albicilla. NCBI lineage: Eukaryota > Metazoa > Chordata > Aves > Accipitriformes > Accipitridae > Haliaeetus > Haliaeetus albicilla. Next base: position 62,501,402 of record NC_091484.1, on the reverse strand, counting down.
GATCCACATCTGTGTTATGTTGGGGGCCCCAGAGCTGAACACAGTACTCCGGTGGGGTCTCACCAGAGCAGAGGGGGAGAATCGCCTCTCTCGATCTGCTAGACACACTTCTTTTGACGCAGCCCAGGACGCGATTGGCTTTCTGGGCTGCGAGCGCACGTTGCTGGCTCATACTCAGTTTTTCACCCACTAATACCCCCAAGTCCTTCTCCTCAGGGCTGCTGTTAATCCATTCATTGCCCAGCCTGTATTTGTGCTTGGGATTGCCCAACTCATGTGTAGGACCTTGCACTTGGCCTTGTTGAACTTCATGAGGTTCATACGAGCCCACCTCTCAAGCCTGTCCAGGTCCCTGTGGATGGCAACCCTTCCCTCCAGAGTGCCAACCACACCACACAGCTTGCTGTCATCGGCAAACTTGCCGAGGGTGCACTCAATCCTGCTGTCCATGTCGCAGACGAAGATGTTACACAGTGCCAGTCCTAATACCGACCCCTGAGGAACGCCACTCGTCACTGGTCTCCACTCGGACATCAAGTTGTTGACTGCAACTCTTTGATATGCGTGCATATCTTGAGGAATACCCAGCAAGAAAGAAATTTGAAATGACTGAAATCTAATTTCAGGTACTGAAATACACTCACACATACAGTTGGGATTTGACTTTGCATAATCAAAAGGATTTATCTGCTTTTTGTGCTTTTTAAGACTGAATGCAAGCGTCACATGTTATGACTGCACAGCCCAAATGTTATTCTGTCAAAATCAATCACTAGGATTTTAAACTTGAAACACTTCTCTTTTGAAGTGTCTTCTATTTTAGAGACTGTTTTTAATCAGCGGATTTTTGCATTTCTGGCTTGTGTTCAAATATAATTATTAAGTCTTTGGTTCCATTTACATTTTTTTTTTCCCTCTGGAAACTTGTATTAGCAATGCAATAGGTGTTAATTAATCATTGAAATGTCTATTCAGTTCACTGTGTAGAACATCTACAACTCACCAGTGGAGAGGGGATGTACCTTGCTAGTTCCCTTATCAGAATCCTGTCCTGATGAAGAGAAGATGAGCACGGGGGCAGAGAGAGGACTGAGTAAGCGAACTGTCCTTCAGAAAGGTGTTTGTCATACAGCATGAAACTCAAGTGGATGGTTAGCCATAGTTAATTTGCCACACACTGTGGTTTTGATCTGATGCAGAGCTGGATCTGTACAATGGTTGTGAAGTAGTGGTGTGTGGTGTTCAGCCACAGCTGAATCTCCAGCAAATACTGGAAAGCGTATTCTAGAGTGATGGGGGATTTTGTGTTAGAACAGGGAATAACACCATGGAAGCTACTTCTCTCTCCCCTGCTGCCAGCTTTTGATGCTGAAAAGCCACAGGCTTTAGGAGGCAGGTAGAAGATAATTGCAAATAATCTCTCCATCTCCCCTTCTCTGTGTCATCCCACAGCAATCTACATTAGTGATGCATTCTTTTTCTACCTGTTTATTATACTCAGACTCTTGAAGAAAATTGAACTAGCAGTTGAATTTGAAAAACAACAACAACAAAAAGTTAGGTAGAATGCAAAAATTCATGTTGTACTCCCCGTGACCATGTATCAGAGGTCATTGGAGTGCTTGCCTTTTTTTTTTTTTTTTTTTTTTTAAAAACGAGTAATGTTCACAGCACAGTTCTTATTCAAGTGTATGTACATGTGGCTTGCTCAAATGGTTAAAATTGGTGGTGGGGTTTGCCAAAGCACAGAAAGTGTGATCCATAATTCACTTCTGCATTTTTACTAGCAATTAAAATCATCAGTGGAAGCTGTTTTACAGAGAAATCCTGGGTATGTTTGTCCTTGTGTTTCACTGTGCTCAGAGCAGACAGCTAGGGCAGCGCTGCCTATACCTGTGCCCACCTACACTGTCTATGTCTATTCTCATAGCTGGTGCAGGCGGACAGCTCTGAGGAACTGGCCCAAGCAGCAAAGCTACTTGCTTGGCGTAGCACAGGAAGTCTGGCGGAGCCAGGAATAGAGCTTCAATCTGCCGTTTTCCAGGCTCTTGCTCCTAGCCACAGCCCCATCCCACCTCTTCCCTTCATTCGACTGACGTCCCGGCAGACAGCCGCCTCCTGCGTGCAGGGCCAGCTGCTTCTGCAGCACTGTATGACCTCCATACTCCAGATGTTTGAAGTTCCATTTCCCCTATACTTATGTGAACTTCAGCAAAGTGTTTCTGGCATTTCACCAATGCAACGGGGAGGAGGGAGGACTGTTGTCTTAACTGTTTTCTTTCCATAATGACGGCCTGTGTGGGGCTGCTAAAAATCTATTCCTCTGTAGGACTTAAACTCCATTTGCCTTCAGTTGCCATCTGCCAGTCTTCCTTCCCACATCCCTCTCCCTGTTCCCAAAGATACTCCTGCAGACCTCCCCTCCTTATGCTCTGTGTTGACGTCATCTTCCTTTCAGTTGGGGAAGGTGGGGGGCAGGGGACGAGGGTGTGATGAGATGCCCTTGTATCTCTCCATAGATGCTGCTCACTTATAGAGCCTAATTCTGCAAGATGGCATTTCACAAGTGAGACTTAAGGATTTCCTTCAGCTGCCCCATTTTATGTTCTCAGCATCTTGCATGAAGTAGCCATTAGAGAACAACGTGAGAAGCTGCTTTCCTTCTGTCCTGTCTGAAGGATGAACAGGTGTCCTCTGTAGCAGTCCTCCCATTTCCAGTTGGCACCAAGAAAGAAAAATCAGGCAGGAACTCAAGTCTGGCTCTTGGACGAGTAGGCTGGTTTCTTTGCTCTGATTCTTGTCCTAGAATATCATGAACCCGCTCCCAGCCCTTCTGGTCTGTCCTTGCCCCGTGTCCCCTTTGTCCATGTTCCCTTTCTGCTCAGTTTCTGCAGCAGAATGTGTGACTAGATTTGCCAATAGGGTACTCTGAAAAGCATCTGTATAAATAATCCTTTAGCTGAACAGACCTCTTTTCCCTCTCCTTTTCAGTGCTGTTGTATCGGTGTATGTGCCACTTCACAGATTGTGTTTGGGAAATGGGGTCTGTGAGTTCAATTCTCAGTGAATCCTAGTCTTCCTTTTGAAAGAAAGGCTTCCAGTTTCCTAACAGCAAGAGGCTAAAGGTGAGGCTATTTGTCTGTGGCCAGTAAGCTTTAAGCCTGTTTCTCTAGCTCTTGTTTTCAGCTTCTTGATTTTAATGAGGCTTATCAAAGCCCCCACTCTTCTCCCCCCCCCCCCCTTTTTTTTTTTTTTTTTTAAGATATAGGAGTATTTTAACACTTGCAAGCACATGTTGCATTGGTCAGGAATCAATTTTTTAAATATGCCTTGCATGGAAATTGGTACAGCCTAAGAAACATAATTCTGGAGCAGGACATACTATGGACTATGTGCATTATTGTTTTACATTCTGTGCCTCTGATTTCTAAAACCTTATAGCAAGCAAGCTGTCCTGACTAAGTGGGATGCCTATGGTATACTTCCCTCCCTGATACCCTGCCTCCCAACTGTCCTGATATTCCAGGAAAAATACTTATGTAAAGGTTTAAAATATCTTCAAACCTTTGCTGAAATCTTATCTGCTTTATGCTGATGGCAATTGCTAGGAGAATCTGAGAAAATCTGCTAGTGTATATAAAGAAAAAGATTTAAATTCTTAAGTCAAAGGCTAGCTCCATAGGATTAAACTGGCATATAATCTGCATTCAGACATAATTGAAGAAATCCAGTGATAAACTGTCAAAATAAGAAACACAACCACCACTTTTCAACACCACCACCCCCAATGTTGGATGATATTAGTAAAATGCATTGTTAGTATTGTGTTTTTATATATGTATTAAAAAATTGTTTATGTATGTAAATATATTAAAAATGTGTGCATTTGTATATGTGGTACCTCTGGAAATAGGACTTGGTATTTCTTTCATTATTTTTCCTTTGTTCTGTCTGGTGTCTTTCCCCCTCCGATGATGGCGAACATTTTATATAGACTCTGCAAGTTGCTGTATCTGTGTTGATGGCCTTAGTTCATTGTGTTAATCTGTAAAAGCTCTCGATTGTGAACCCTCTCTGCTGGAAAAGGAAGGTAGCGTATCAGATTACATGAGACATGGCTTATCTGGCTCCTCTAGCCTTTTACCTTAAGAGGCCTGGATTTACCAGGACTTCAGGAGATGAAGCTTTCTGGAGAGCCTGTCCTGCTATTGTTACATCTCTCTGTGCTGAAGGGGATGTGTGTGAAACTTCTATCTATAAACCTACAAGAAAACATTGTTGGATTTGCAGCTCTGGAAATACAACTCTTAAATCTATTTCAGTTGCCTCCTACATTGCCAGCACCATGTACAAAGCAAACACACAAGGTGAAACTTAGATGTCTAAATGCTTCAGAGGTGACAGGAGACCTGTCTTTCATGGTGCAGCTTCAGAAGGCATGGCAGGGTATTCTGAGGATTCTCAGGTGATATTAGACACTGGTGTTGAGGCAATTGAATTTTAGCCTTAGGGAAAATTGGATTGAAGGATTGTTGGGTTTTTTTCTTTATTAAGGGATGCTGAAAGCACCTTAGTGTTACGTTTCCTTTGGTTAACACTACGATTTATGGTTTGGGTGTTTGAGCTTGTAGTTCTTAATAGAAAATGTGTATTTACTAGAAATTGGTGTTTGTTAAATGCTTGTAACATTCAACTATATGAATTTTTACTGCTATGAGCAACTAAATCTGAAGCTGTGGCTCATTTTTACAAATAGTAGAACAGATCTTACCTTTCATATTCAAACATAAATAAATAAGCTTGGAATCCAGACAGTTGTCTTGGAGGTCGAGGAAGGAAACTAAACTCCTTTCTCTGCACTACTCACTGTCCCGTGTATTGCAGTTTTATTTACTAGGTTCAGTCTGAAACCTGTGTCTTTGCCCAGTATTTTGTGTAACATCAGGCACAGTTTCTGCTGAAAGGAGATACCATATTTGACAGATTGCTGACTTGACTTGATATGTCAAATCTAGTGTTCCAATTGGCTTGTCTTTGACTAGAAATCTTACTTTTTTTTTTCTTATGCCATTCTTTTCTCTTATAGTGCCAGCAATGCCCTTTGTTTAAGGGAATTTCACTGCTCTCAGATAAAAATGAATGAAATACTGTTCTCTCCATTAACTTGCCTTTCAATAATGCTGGCTTTAGCATAGAATCATCTCAGGTTGGAAGGGGCCCATAAGGATCGAGTCCAATTCCCTGCTTCTCACAGGACTACCTAAAACAAAACCATATGACTAAGAGTGTCATCCAGACATTCCTTGAACTCTGACAGGCTTGGTGCCATGACCACTTCCCTGGGAAGCCTGTTTCTGTGACCAACCACCCTCTCAGTGAAGAACCTTTTCCTAATGTCCAGTCTGAACTTCCCCTGATGCAGCTTCATTCCATTTCCTTGTGTCCTATCACTGGTCACCAGAGGGAGGAGATCAGTGCCTCCCCCACTGCTGTCCTGCTTGAGGAGGTTGTAGACTGTGATGAGGTCACCCCTCAGCCTTCTCTTCTCCACGCTGAACAAACCAAGTGACCTTGGCCGCTCCTCGTAAGTCTTGCACTCAAGACCTTTCACCACCTTGGTCGCCCTCCTCTGGACACACTCTCTAATAGTTTCATGTCCTTCTTGCATTGAGGCACCCAAAACTGCACTCAGTACTTGAGGTGTGGAACAGATTGCTTCTGGGAAGTACAGCACCAGCTTTGTGCAGAACAGGTTACCAAGACTCAGTAAGTGTGATTACACCAAGTATGCTAGGAAGATGGGGGTGGGAAGTGGTAACAGGTCACGCTGCATGCATGGCTAATGTCTTATGTCTGTGGTTTTGCTTGTATAAAGTAATTCTGATCTATTCTGCTAATATTTAGATATGTGTAACGCTGATTACCCTGTAACCACGGCTTATTTGAAATAAAGTGTTAGTAACAGACTTAACCCTATATTGAACCACAAACTGAAAAAGCAAAACAATGTCAAAATTACGGAAGACGGTTGCTTATAACAAGCTGTTTGGCCTTCCTTTTCTCCTTGCTTTGTCTAAAGTAGCAGCTTGAGGAAGCCTGTGGAGTTTGAGCCTACGTTGCTTCTTGTCTGAGTGAGCCTAGGGACAAATTGAAAAGTTTCTGACTTGTAGCTCTGTGCAGCACAGGACATTTGTTTGAAGGACGTTCATGATGTGAAAACAAAAGTTCTTAAAACCATTGCATGAAATGGCCTGAAAAACTGTCAGTAAAAGTGGTGGTGTAACTTCAGGGTTTTTTTTTGTCTAATGTGTTTTGAGTGTTAGATTTTTAAATCAAGGAAATGCCCTTGAAATGACTTCTCACTCATCTTCAAATTAATGGGTGAAAGTGTGTGTGGTGTTTTGATTCGGGGGGGGGGTTGGTGGTTTGGGGTTTTTTTTTTTTTTTAATTTGTAGCTTCCCACACTGTATCTTAGACTCTCTTTTGGGAGTTTCTGTTTGTCTACTGTTTTTACCTGATAGCCACCATTTTCACTGTTCAGGACTAGGCAGCTGTTCTCTCCCTTAACCATTACTCCACTCTTCCTAAAAGCCTGGCAGCTTTTTCCAGCTTGCTGGTAAGATAGCTGTGCAGCACCACACCGTGCTTCTCCTGTCCCCTCTGCCAGGTGTGTGTGTGTGTGTGCTGTTATAGCTTCATTCTGGAGGAACTGGGGAGGAGCAGAGTAGGAAACCTGAAGTGGAGTTTTCCTGCACAGCACTTCTGGAGTATCAGTTAATTTAATATAAATCTAAAGGGTATTTGCTTGGCATAAATCTGTGGTATTAGTGTACTGAGTTGTCTTGTCCATCAGGACAGCCTGAAGTTGGTGATGCCTGGTTAGCTGAGTTGATTTGATAGAGATTTGTGGCCCCCCTCCACCTCTCCTTTTACCAGTTGTGTGTGCATTTAGTGAGAGAAGCAGTGGCTGTGTGAGTATCTGGTTCATAAATTTGAGTTGCAGTGGGTCAGGATTAAAAAGATTGTCAAGGCTTGAAGTTGTTTTTATTTTTCCTTTTTTTCCCTTTTTTTAATATCCCTATATATGTGGGCTTTATTAAAATATTTAGATATCCTCAAATTAGCTTGGCCAAATGTACTGCAGTCTCTATTTCTTGTAAAGTGTTTGTGCTGGGATTGCACACTGTAGCATAAGGGTAGAGCGCTATCTACAGCACAGAAAAAGAGAAAAGAACAACTAATTGCTGTATCATTGCTGTGTTGTACTTGGCCTTGGGGCTACATCTGAGGAAGCAAACAGTTAAACTTTAACTCTACATCCTGTTGATCAACTTTTTTTTCACATGGTTTGAAGCAGACAGATAGTGGAGGCAGGTGGTAATCATTAACAGTTACTTCAACATCCAAGCTGAACTTTGCTTCTGGGATTAGCTGGCATGGTCCCTAGCACCCAGTTATAATGGCAAAGGGGTTGGTTTGATGGTTTACTTAAAATTTGCTTCCCAAAGGAAACATTTTGTGCTTTTGGAAGGGCTATCTTCTCCCTCTTCCCTAAATCAGTACAATGCTGGATGACTTCTTGCTGGATTATGTTGTCTAGGAGTGAGAATCCCATCCCTATTCACCAGATTTTAAATTATGCTACATATTTATGTTTCAGCATAGGCCAAGCATACTTAAAGTTGGTCTGACTGTTTGCTAGCCCTTATTAACCCAAGCCAGTTTGCTCCTCTCCATCTTTGATGTTTAAAAGTAGGTTTTGTGCATGAAATCACAAACTAACTACTGTTCAGCTGTCTTGTTACCTTATCAAAGCGGACACTTACTCATAGCTACAGGTGCCAAGTGTGGCCAGAGCTTTGAGAATGGTCTAGTTTGGCTGTTACCTGGTATATGTGGCTTGTCCCTCTTGGGAATGAAGTGTTGTCTGGCTGGATAGCTATGCTATCTTGCTAAAAATTGCTTGTATTTGGGGTTTTTCCTCTTTTGGAAGTGAAAAACATTGCCTATGACTAAACAAACTTCCACATTAACATCAAGCAAATAGATATAAATAAAAATACAAAAATGAACAACTGTTAGGTGCTTTGTTTTGCATAATAATCACATAACAATAACATGCAGTGTTTATAGATCTAGAAAAAAATAATTTCTTCTTGAAGAAGCAAGATGCTGTCTAGTAGCTGATGGGCAGCATATTGCTCCTGGCAAAGCATATGCTGGGAGCTTTTGCTTTGCATAGGGGCAAAATACCACCTTGCTTTTCCAGTGTACCAGATGTGGTAAAAGTTGCACTCTCATTTGCTTTGAACAGCGAATTAGTCTCTTGCACAGGCATACCTGCATGCTGTTGAAGACTTACATATGTGCCCTAAGTTGCTGGTCCTCCACTGGGATACAGATAATCTTCTCTTTGCTTGGTTTACATTACTGAAATCTGTGGAAAGACTTCACAAATCGCTGCTATGTATTTAATTTTGGATAAGCTGTCTGATATAATTAATATATGCTCTTTTCTGAAGGTTTTTCCATTAACAAGAATTGGTTGCAAGATAAGTCATTTTCCAAAGCATGTATAGTACAGCATCTGTTCCTGGAATTTCTTATCCTCTGCTCTAGTAATTTATGGAATTTTCATTGTTCATTGCCGGGAGGAAAAGTTGGTCTTCATGGACTACCTGCTAGGAGAAGATACATCTTTTTGTACTGTGAAGGGCTTTGTTTTGTCTCTTTTTGCTTTTGACATCAATGTTAAGAGAACTCTTAGTGTAAAGATGCTTTTTTGTCTGTCCACTGAACAAAAAATGAATTTATTAGTAACAACAGATTCTGTTCATGAGAATGAATTAGAAGCATGGATTTATTTCAAGGGGCGTAGTAGTGTTTTAAAATACCCTCTTTTAAAACATTGTAGTATGTCCCTTAAATTGCCATTCTCCTCAGCCTCCTATATTGCTATGTTGTTTAGGTGACTCTGAAGTTTTTTATCACCTATGCAGTCCTCATGTATTACAAAATACAAAGAGTTGCATATTATTAAAGAGTTCTGTAAGATAGTTTGAGACCTGGTATTATCATTGAACAAAAGGGTTCAGGTTGTACAAAGGAATTAGAAGAGACATGATCTAAGAACAGGTAGCACAGCACTCGGATAATGTTTCTTGATCTCACTGAAACCAAACTAAAAGGCAGAACCAACATATATATTTTAGTCTCTAAAAGGAGAAGAACAAATAATAGCTGCAGTTGAAGAAATATGGGTAGTCTTGTTCTTAACTCTTTGCTTTGTTGTCTGTGAAATTGCCTGGCAGAGCAAATAGAGGTGCAATGGCTGATACCTGATAACTGACATAGTGGTAAATGCTTGATGTACAGGATTGTCTCATTTGAAAAGGTGCTTTTTATTCCTGAGTTTGGGATTTTTCAGACCATGAGCATTTGGAACAATAAAGCTTGCTCCAAAGCTTGATTGGGATATTTAATTAACTTATTCCAAATAAGCTAATGCAGACATACACATTTAATGTCTTGCATTGCTCTGGAAAATCACAACTCTTATTTCTATTGAGATTTCTTGTGCTTCCAAAGTAAAAGAACCTTTTGTGATGTTACAAGTTGCCGTTTTTTTAGCTTTAAGCTGTGAAAACAAGCTTGCTTGGTATCACTGCTTTTAGGTGCTTCTCCACTTGTGTTCCCACTTGTAATCTGCAATGCCATGTATCAAAGCTGTTAAGGAGGATTTTATTTCTTTCTGTGCTTAGGAGAATTTAAGATGGTTTGAGCTTGTGTTCCAGTTAATGAAAAATCAGTTCAATTGAAGGCATTTCATCGTGAACTCTGAACACTGAATGTTGGCCTTCCTAGAAATAGTCATTTCCTGGATGCTTACCTTGCTCTTTTCATCTTGTCTCGTATAGAAGTAGAATGAAATATAAACTAATTTTGTGCGTCATCTTTGACTCTGCTTCACTAAACAAAGCCTTGCACATCACAATATCCATTTTTAGATTAGGCCATTTCTAGAGACATACCCAAACAAGTACTGACGGACAAGGATTTTTCTTTCTTTCTGAACCTTGACTTTCTGTTTCTGTGAGTCTTTCCAGGAGGAACTGATGCTTACAGACTGAGAATTACTTTTCTTAGTGGAAAAAGTGGTGGCTTGATAGGTTTTGTTCAAAGTCACTCAGAATGGTGTTTTTTGTTAGATACCATCTCCTGCAATGAGATCCTGAGGTTCTAGTAGGTACTTAAATGAGTAAATTCAATCCCTGAATCTTGAAATAGGCTTCCTAGAGGTGGGACTTCTGTGGTATCTGATGCTTGATTTGTACTTGTTCTCCTTCAGCTAGGGTTTAAGTGGTGGTTATATTGCGTGTAGAAGCATTTGTCTGTTATGTGAAGCTTAGTTTGATCCTTCACGGACTACTGGACTGACCTTTCTTTGTCTCTTTAGGTATTTCCTGATAAAATGATGGAGCTCAGCATATTTTATATTCCTTTACTTGCATCTTTAAGGCTCTGTTTTATTCTTTTAGTAAAGCTTCTATAAACAGTATGACTGAAACTAGCCTCAGTGCTGAAATTGTTCCTTTTCTATGCAGACTCTTACTCTTGATATGCACTGATGGCTTTGCTGAAAGAAATTACTGCACAGACTTCCCAAGCTAAGTCCCCCTCTGGGGCTGCAGGCAAATTGCTTAGCTTGTCTGTCCTGGTTTCCCGGCTGTGAAGTTGGAGTAATTTATTAGTAGTGTCAGTTATAAGAATGTTGAGGGTTAATCTGCAAGGACTGTATCTGCATAGTGTCTTTAGAGTGTCAAAGCCATAACATATAGTTGTAATTTTATTATTAATATTGGTTATTTCATTAAAGTGTAATTTTCAAACAATGTTCATGTAGATTAAACTCATTTCGTCAATAAACTGGCATCCTTCCAGCAGCATTATCTTGGTTCAGACTCTGTCTAATAGTGAAGCCTAAACATGTAGATAGCTCTGTAAAGAAAACAGCAAATGCTTAAAGAAACCCATACTTTCTTGTTTTTAATCTAGACTGTGGACATCCATAAAGAAAAGGTCGCTCGCAGAGAGATAGGCATTTTGACGACCAATAAGAACACATCGAGAACTCACAAAATTATAGCACCAGCGAACATGGAACGTCCTGTAAGGTATATTCGAAAACCTATAGACTACACGGTGCTGGATGATGTTGGCCATGGCGTAAAGGTAAGAATACCTGGATACCTGAGGACTCTCACACAGACCAGCAGATAGGGTTGGGGCAGAATGCTACTGACATTAAAATGTTTAGTTCATTTATGGTAGTAAGGATTATGGGTTTGATACGCTCTCGTGTACAAACATTTCAAGAACAAAATGGATTGTTTTGCAGTGATGGTTTTTTGAGCAATGTTTGCCAAAACCTTGTGACTGTCAGTGGTAGTCATAGTGTCTGGAAATAATGGTTCATGGTCTTAGGCTAATGACTTGTCAAAAAAGCCGTGACTGACTTTTAAAATTATCACTCCTTCCTCTCTGATTTAAATTGACTCTGCCATTCCCTTTATTTCTTTCGTTATTGAGAAAAGTTAAGTCATCTGTTATGGAGAAACTGGCTGGTGGGGTGGGGTTTTTATTGGGTTTTTTTAGAGGGTGGTCAGGAGAAAGGGGGTCAGCTAGTTGGCATTTAAATCTTGGTGGCATTTGATGTCTCACCCCCATTTGTGCTTTTGGACAGCCTCATTTTCCTTTTTTCTAAACAAAAGCCTTCATAAATTAATGTCTACCTCCCTCGAAATGGTGATAGTTGAAGTTAATTAATGCAACACCCTTTGTTCCCTGGACATCTTTTTATAAAAAAAACCTTTGTATACCCCTGGAGCAGACCTTCCAGGTATATTCAGTTCACAACAATCTTCCCTTGAATGGCATTAAAAAGCTTTTATTCAATACCTGTGTATCTAAAGCTTGATGTGCTCTGGTCAGTCAGTTGTGCAGCTAGATAAACCCATCATGTGCCCTTTGAATTGCTGAGCTCTTGAGGAACAGATCTTTCAGAATTACTCAACACAAAAGAGTGCCAAGGTACCTCCTGTTCGTAGTAACCCTCCAAATGCCCAGAGGAGTCTAATTCCAACACAAGTTAGAAAGCAGCTCTATACCATGACAGCTTTGGACTACCTGATTTTTTGTTTTGTTTGTAGCTAAACCTGTACTAAACCTGTAACTCTTAGGGTTGTTTTACACTAATAATTTAAGCCAGACTGGATGAAGCGCAATCCTATGTAGAAGCCTGAAAGACATGCCCTGAATTTCTGTAAAATAGAAACACTGGCGTCAGAGAAATTGATAATTTTTCAGTACAGTCTCTGCATTTTCAGAGAGAGCTCTGTGAATAGAGAATACAGGAATCCACAAATTCAGTGTCAGGATATTGGTTTCTGCATTTAAGTGCTCCAGGGATCAAGTGCTGTAGAAGACTTTTAAAAAGTAGAATAATTACTATTAGTCTCTGAAGTTGATTCTTTGCTGAACTACTTGTATTGGGCAGGCTCAAAACAGGTTGCTTGATCCATAAATGCTGAAGTTGTTAAGGTGTAGCAGTTGCATTTTCCAATATGACTATTTGCTTTTAGGAGTACTGGTGTCTTTATTTTAATGTGATTCTATTTGTTTAGGGGGTGGAAATGAGGTCCTGTTTACCTATTTCTAGGCAGCTCTTATGGAACATTTTTAGTAAACAGTTTTTTTTAACTGTTAGTGGTTTAACTCTATATTAAAAACTTGGTCTGCTCAGAGGTAAAATAGCTTCCAGTAATGACCAAATTTTCAACTCATTACAAGTCAGTTACAAATTATATCTTGCTATTGTTTCTTTGAGTGATTTGCCTGTCTGTTTTACGACTGTGGAAGACATGAAACACTTAGTAGAAAAATAATGTTGGTATTTTCTACGTAGACATGTTACACAAATGAAATAAGCTGCCAGCCAGGCCTCGGCTATATAGTTCAAGATGGCTGTCATGCATTTGACACTTTCATCAGTGTTGACTGGTGACTGGACACACGGTTGAGAAGAGTGGGCTGAGGTAATGAATGGCATAATTAAATGTTTTAGCCATCATATTACTTGGGTTTCAAGATTGTGACACACTTCATAGTTCTGAAGGAAGTAGCTTGCTTTGTCTGCAAACCTAGATGTAGCTAGCAATGTTACAAGAAAATCAAACCAAAACAACTTAAACTAGATCAGGTCCTGTTGGAAGTCAGCACAAATCACGGATGATGCTGAGAATCCAAGTTGCCTCTTGAACATAGAAATTTGGGGGAAACATACAATAAATTGAATTACAAACTTTTTCTTGTCCAGAGTGGTCTTAGAAGATGCTTCAGACTCTGTTAAGTCTTATATTCTTGACCAAAGTTTTCACCCCAAGTTGAACAGCAACATGTCTGATAAGACCTTAGAAACCATCTTCTTCTAGAGGAAAAGAAGTCTGAGTTCTGCCTAGAGCAATTGTCCATTTGACTAACATGCAAGTCCTTGAATGTCTTCTGCTGTGGCAGCTGTCAATAAAATACAGCACAACACATACTTTGACATTTAAGTATTAAATAAAAATTATGCAACACTTTGAAGTCTGTAGGTGACAATTTGTTGCTGTTAATGGGACTCTGTTGTGTTCTGGTGCAGGATTTGATAAAAAAAACAAAGGAAAAATACAAGGAAGAGAAATTAAAGATACAGGCTAGACTATAGCCTGTTTCTGCTTTTATTTATTTAATGAAATACTCATCCTAGGAAAAATGTCAGTAAAATATGCAGTATATTTTAAGAGACGATCCTGAATTGTTTTGTATAAGAAGTGTAAATAAAAACACAGTCTCTCAGAATTTAAAAAAAAAAAAAGTGGGTAATCCTCAGAGTAAATACTGTTGTCTTCTGTACATCTGCTATCTGAGCAAATGCAGAAACACCTCCTATGCATACCTACAGCTCATTTTCTTTGTGTGTGTCTCTGATGCTTCTTATGGCTGTGTAGAGGGGATGCAAAAGCAGATGCCTATGCTTGGGGCATGGAAAAGGGCTCTACATGGCCCCCTCTCATGCATGCATGCAGCAATTTTTGTGTGTGGGGGGTGATGAGGATGAGGGTGGCAGTGATGGTAAGCAGCTGCTCTCTATAGCAGGTTTCCTCCCTGATGGGAAACACCTCCTTGGAAGGCAGTGCTGTTTCCCCCTCCAGCAACTTATTGGTAGAAAAGCTTCTGTAGAGCATCCTAGGATCACAGTGGTGCTCTCTCCTTCGGCCTGAAAGCTCTATGGCAGCCCCAAGCTGCCCCAGCTGCTCCCCTCCCTACCCATTCCCTTTGCGGGGACAGATACAGGCGAAGTCTCCAAAAGGAGTAAAGGGGTTGTTTGTTTGTTTGTTTTCAACATACATGCCTGTGAAGCCAAGGCTAGCATCAGTCAAAATCAGGAGGGCTTTTAAAGTTGATTTGCTAGTGAGAAGGCTTTCCCTTGCAACACAAATATTATGTGTAGATGACTCCAAGAAACACACAGGCAAGCATTTTTGCCAGTCTGTTAAGTAGTTGCTCAGCTGTCACCCTCTGGGGATAGGGGAATGTAGCTGAAGTCATTCTTGGTAAATAAGAGTAAGTGTCATCATGTGAGAGCCTACTCTCCTGTGTAGAGCTTGGTTTAAAATTATTAGGCAGAGGCTACTTTAACATTTCCTTCCTTCTCTTCCCCTTCTTTTGTGAAAGGGGAAAAAAAAAAAAAGTAGTGTGCCAGCAAATAAATAGGTCAAATACAATTACTCATACAGAAAATCCTCAGTTTAAGAGCGGGGAGAAGGAGGAGGAAGCTTGGAAGCTGCCTTAAAAGCCCTGAAGTTGGCCTTTGAATTTGTTATAATCTTTTTTTCAAATAGGAGGCAGGTGGAATTGCAGCAATTTTTAAAATGGCAGCTAAGTAGGAAATTGAAATAATGCCTTATGGTAAAGGCAGATAAAATGTTGAATACATGCTAAATTGAAATGCCTAATAGCTGTAATTGGATCAAGTTGTTTTATGGCACTAATAGTTCTTCAAAACCAAACTTGAATTGTATATGAAGATTAATCACTTTTCAGATTTGTTTTAAGAAAAAATTTGAAATTTCATCACCATAAACCACTTACATTTCAGTGCATTAAAACTGTAAGAAGCTTTCTACCCCAGGAAGTCAAACAGAAATTAAGCATTCAGAAATCTTTCTCAAGCAAATGGAAGTTGGAAGGACTCCCTTGAAGTAGGGATTGGGTCAAAACTTACCAAATACTAAGCTTAGAGAAGGGAGCCTTGCTCTCACCCTTGTTACGCTTCTCAGCCTGCGCTACTCCCCTGCAGTCCTCATGCTTACATCTGTGTTGGTGCAAAACAAAAATGCAGATGAGGTGCTGATATGAGGGTGTAGGGCTACCTAATCACGCCTGCTTCTCCTTTAGGATACGACCTTCTACATGTTAGCCACTTGAGTATTAACTTTTAAATAATTCACTGTAATAAAACCAAAGTGAGACAGGGATTCTGAACCTGAGCCTCTGCTGCCTTTGTCCCTGTATTAGCCTCTATCAGACACTCATGCTTCAAAGGATGTCCTGTTGCCAATTTCATTAATGTCACATCATCCCTCTGGGGTCATGCCCAAACAGTTAAATATTGCTGTAGGGTAAAGAATGCTCCTCTGGGGGAAAAAGTAACTCTTCCTGTTGCCAACTCTAATGACTCCATTGTGTTGACACTGTGTGCTTTTCATAGGGCACTTGCTACTGGAAATTCAGAAGCGTGCATAGTGTCATCTGCTACAATGTAGGTTTCAAGCCTTTCTGCTTGCAAAGAAAGCTCAAAACTATGAGATCTCTTTATGTTCTAACTTTGAAAATAATTTTTTTTTATGTTAACCTTATTGTAGCAAGATTCAAAGTTACGAACTCAATTCAAAAAGCTGGAAGTATTTAAAGGAGGAATCTAGGTATCTTTGAACAAGACCACTGAGTGCTGCGGGAATGATATTAAATTTGTCTATCATCCACAAGCAGGTTTTTGTATTTTTATAGCAGTTTAATATGTAAAAACATTTTAAGGTCAAATGTGACTTGAAAATTTTTGCCTGCTCAGTTTGAAACCAAAAAAAAAAAAAAAAAAAAAGGAGAAAGAAGCAATATTGAAAAGCTACATCTGGTTACTGTTAACAGAAGGCTATGTAATTACTAGGTTGCAAATAATACTGGGAGAGGTTATAGTTAAAAGATAGAGGTAAAATTTCACTGAAGAGAGACTTACCTACTCGTGTTCAATTTTGAAAGAAAGATTGATTTGGAACCAAAATTTTCTCAAAATAATATGCCTTACAATAGACTATAAGGAAATAAAGAACAAAAAAAGGCTTCTGACCCATTCTGATAAGGAAATTGAGACACAGGAATGATTTCTTTAAAACTGCACAGAACTAATGGCACAAGAGTGTTACCCTGAGTGTCTGACACCCACGTACAGTCTGCTTTCTGAAAAACATTTTTAATTACATATTCTCCCTAAGTCCATGTCTTGATATCTTGTAAGGAAACCATGTTCTACACTTGGTGCTTTACCGTATCCTTTCCTCAGGCATCCCATACCTTCATGTACAAGTACCCTTCCAGCTGCTTTTCTTGTTCTGACTACGTCATCTTGTGGTACTCCAAAACTGCTCCACTGATGAGACGGGAGGCAATCTTGTGCAAAAATCTATGAGGATGCTTATGGGGCAATTGGATTGCCTAGCTGCAGATACGTAATAGTACTTCAAAAGGTCTTATGGCCAACTGCCTTTCTGTAGGGATGTCTCAGGTAATTCTCCCTTGACTAATAAAGGAAATACCTTTTTTTAAGTAAAAGGGGAGGTTGACTGAAGAGTCATCATGAGCAATCATGGTTTTTTTTTCTGTTGTGGCTGATGACTGTGATTACTGGTCAAAGGTAAGGCCGGTTATCGCTTTTACAGAGCGTACATCTTAAAGTTCTGAGTTTGCCAGACACTTACTATTAATGCAGATTAGACTGGTGCAGTTTTTAAGCCTTTGTTTCCATTGATCAGCATTTATATTAGATGGTCTTTAACAGTGGCTTTCAGTGATCCTAGGTATGGCAGGATCTAGAGTGAAATTGACTTTTTAAATTCAGGAGTTGGTGAAATGGTGAGCAATATACAGCAGGGGAAGTACAACCAACCTGCATAGAGATTTGAAGTTTCTGCAGTCTGAAATTGGAGAGTTCATAGCTGAAATGTGCAGGAGAAACTTGCTGGATGTCAGTGTGATAAGGATTTTGCTCGTGTGTGCAAGTGGCCTTTTGTATTTCTGTGCTTATGGATACATTTGCTCACATAAATGAGTTGTGTGCGAAGTCCCTAGCCCTAGTTTTCCAAACACAGTTTGTAACTCAAATAATAGCTTTCTGGTTCCCTGAATCATGACTAATGTTCACCCATGACTTGTTACTTGGCATGGAAACTATTAAAAAGTTAGATGGCTGCCGCCTGAGGCCAGCCAGCAGAGTCACTCAAATGTCTGGACAACCTTTGGCTACCAGTAGGTACTTCTGATTTGCCACACACCCTACTCTTTCATGCTGTTCTTGGTCTTGTCCCTTTGGCCTCAGTTACAGAAACCTGGAGTACTGCCTTTGTCAGCAGGTATTTTTGTACTGTTTAGACTACCAGAACTGAGCATGCTGGAATTGCCGAAATACTTGCCTTAAGCAAGTAAGCCTCTTACTTGGTACTTACAGTTAATGCTTGACTGTCCCAAAACATTGCTTGTCCTGTCCAAACCCACAGCTAAAATTCTCAGTCCAGGTGCTCTGAATTCCTGGCATCAGTTGCAGAAACAGCCTCACTTTTGCCTTTGATAAATGCCTTGCATGGCTGTCACAAACACCTGTTTTGCCCATTGCCTTAATTGCATTATTCCTTTCCAGCCCACTGCTGGCTCTCAGTCCTTGGCCAACCTGCTCTCCCACACTGTCAAAACCCTGCGGATGTGCCACTGCCCTAGCTGTGATCTTTTGGAAACGTAGTGAGGTTGACTCCTATTTCTTGAACCTGAGACTGTGGTTTCTTTCTCTTAATTTTGTGACAACCCTTAAAACTTTATCCAGGACTGCCACATGCTTGGCAGGTTTTCCCTGGAAAGGCAAAATTATTCTGCTTGCTTTTTTAAAACATCTCTCTGCTACGATTCTTGCAAGAAACCCCAACCAGTACTGCTGCTTACCATGCTATCTAGTTTCTGGGAACATCCTGATCTATCTGGTTCTCTGCCTTGGCATCACAAGCATCCCCAGGAAGCCTACACACTGTGTTTTTGTTCTGATGTGTACGTCATCCAGGATGCTGGTATCTGGCTGAAAACTGTCTCCTGTGTGTACAGTAATACAGCTAGCGGGAGAAGGGAGTTGTGCTCCTTACAGCTTCTGCAGGAGTTCTCAGTGCTGCTCTTCATTTGACTAAGCTTTTTTCCTTTTGCACCTCCTGTCTCTTATTTTATAGATCCCTCTCAGAACAGTCTCTTCCCTCTTCAAGCTGTGAACCTTATGCATGCTGCTGCTTCTCTTTCCCGTGCCCTGCATTTCCTTCCTTCCAGACTCTGACCTTCTCAGTATTGATCAGGCAATTGGTGATGGTCATGTTCTGCAAGCTGGCTGGCTGGCCTAGAGGCATTTGTAGAGAGACGCTTGAACCTTTGTTAAACATGTATCCGCTTTTCCTTTTGGCTTTCTGCTGTCTTTTTTCCTGTTTTTCTTAAAATCATAATCAGTCTAGACCCTGCTGCCTAAACTGTTCCAGTTCCAAGCAATTTTTTTAGTTGCTTAGAAAGCACTACATTTGGTTCTCAGACCAAGAAATGCAGCAAGGTTGACCTCATAAGCTCAGCCAATAAATACAACAAAATGTCTCCTCCTAATTAATTAGCTTATTAACCATGATTAAATAGCTATATGGTTCATCTCACTTAGATTCATTTGCTTTCCTTCCTTCCTTCTGTCTTTTGGATCAGGAGTTCTATGATTCTATGATTCCTCTCCCATAAGAACCCCTGTTCCTTTTGTGTTTGTTCCTTCTGTGTTTTCCTGCCCATATGACTGTTGTTTATATAGACAGCAACAGAGAGGACATGTACAGAGCTTTTTACTCACAGAAAGCAGTATGACAACAGTTACCAATTCTTCTACACAATAAAGAAGTGTGTGTGTCTGCCTGTATATTGTTTAACTGGTAGCAAAAGAAATGAAGCTCATCTGATGTAGTGGTAGAGGTAGGAATAAAGGTCAAGAGCTGTTGGACTTCAGATATATGTTTAGTATGTTAAACAGTACTTAGCATTAGAAAGGTTTGAAATAAGATTAAGATTCCTGAATCATTGCTAGATGTTGATATTCATATTGTCACTGCAGCGGAGGCAGAATATAACGGTGATTAAGGAGGAGGTGGAAAGACTCACCATAAGTGCTGAGTGACACTGCATAAGGGAAGGAAAGAGAGGAAGCTTTTTGGTTTTATATTTTTAAGGTAGGCAAATTTAGTAGTAGAGGCTGGGTAAGAAACCATGCCACCCTTCCTTTTAAGCCTTTAAAAGGTTTCTGTGGCTGCTGGGGAGGGATGGGACCAAGAGTTTCACTTTTTCGTCTCTCTCAGCAAATTCCTTGTATTATGCCATTGCTCTTGGTAACTGGTGAAGTAAGGGGAAGGGTCACATATTCCTGTGAGAGGGGAAAGCAAATTTCATTGCTAAAAGCCTGTTTTAAAAATATAATACTTGGGAGACTACCCTGGCATCCTGGAAACTATCCGTGAAATAAGTATGTGGGGACAGAAGTGGTTTAAATGCCTTAATTCTGTCACTCTGCTGATGAACCTCTGCCCAGACTGGGAGTGAATAGGTTGACCGTCAAATTTACTTACCACAGCTAAACTTTTTCATTTGAATTTTGGAGCAGGTTTTGTGTTTATGTTCTTGTAATATGAATAACTTAAGGGCAGTGACTTTCAACCTGTTTTAATTTGTAAACCCCAGCTGTTTTTCAGTGGTTTTGCAGAGCCTGTCAGAAATCTCAAGTGCACATTGCTATGTAGCATGTTTTAACTATTTTTTCTGAGTGCATGGATGCCTTTAAACTGGTCTATGTTTCTTGGAGGAGGAGAAGGTGCAAACCACAGTTTGAAAGGCTGTGCATTAGGAGGCTTGCTCTGGAAGTGACAGTTTATTTCCAAACAACCTCAAAAAAACCATTGGGATTATTTTATGTTTCGGGGTTTTGTGTTTTGCTTGGGGTTTTTTTTTTGTTGTTTTGTTTGTTTGTTTGCTTTTTGTTGTTTTTTTTAATCGGTGAAACTAATCCTTTTCCCCATTCAAAAACATGAGTCCTCCTCCCTGAATAAAATTAGAGAACTGAATTTATTTAAAACTTTATATGCATTTTCCTTATGAGGCTAAGTTTTCATATTTTTTTTTCCTCTGCAGTCATGAAGGCTGTAAAAATGATATAGTGGAGTCATACATATAATGACTTGATTCTAAGAGCTAAAAATTCAGAATAATAATCACTACAGCACTGCCAACACAGTTTTGAGCAGCCAGTGCTGTGCTGGCTTGAATCAGATTTCAATCAATAAACCAGAGGTGAAAGGTGCTGCTGCTCATCCTGTTTGAGAACTCCCTTTTCTTTATTTACCATTCAATGCAGCAGCTAGGATTTCTTCAAAATACATGAAGGTTAAGTGTCAAAACAACAGGCAAGTCTATTCTGCGCTGTATAGCTGAAACTGGCTTTGTGAATGAATTCTTAAGTGCACGTTTCCATTGAAATAGCGTTGATTTGAGTTTGGACTTGAATGGTCAGAAAAGGGCTTTTCAACCCTTTACTGCCCATGAGGAGCCTGGCAAACAAATCTGGCAAAGCTTAGCTAAACTTAGTTTTTGACACAAGTGTTTTTCCTGTGGTCACTACTCGGACACAGAACTTGCAATGACTGAGCCAATAAAATCTCTGTTAGTGTACTGGGACGTAGCTAATTATCAGTAGACACAAATGATTTTTTTTTAAATGTGATTATCTGTAGTTTAACCTGTCCTATCAGTTGTGATGGATCTGCCATTAATTTCTACCTTTTTCCCCCCTTTTTTGCCAACGTTAAGTGGCTAAAAGCCAAGGTAAGAAGTGTTATTTCTCCTTTGACCCACAGTGCCTCATGTGACTGATAGTAGAGGCTGCAGAGCCATTAAAACTGAAAACTAGCGCGCTCTTATGCTCTACTCTGCTTTCCATAGGATATTTAGATTAAACATGCTATACTTGATTTTTTTTTTCATTTACAGCATTTAGCGTGTGTCAATATATCTGTGATACATTGACATCTGCATTTATATATAGATACTTTAATTTCTCTAACACATGTAGTGCTTTGCTCTGAATTCGGTAGATGCCTTGATTCCCTTCACTTACATTTTTGCAGGAGACTTCCCAGACAACCTGAATGACTCTGCTAGTCAAATAGCAGGGGCAAATTGAGAAATTCTGGGCCTGTGCTGACTGTGTTGTACTGTCAGTGTTAAAGTTTGATTTAAATTATTAACACCCAAATGGAGATGAACACAAATGTGGCTTCCCTTTAAAGAAAAGAGGATATAAGAGATTTGTGCATGAACCTGTCAATTGCCTACCTTTCTGTTGTCTGTTGTTAATTAATAGCAAAAATAACATTAAGCTTGTATTTAGGCTCTTTGTATTTACTGGTGTCTGTCTTGCGTGTAGCTGAAAACTTGCTGTTTGACAGCTGTCTGGGAATTCTCACTTCATATTCTTACACTTAAAAAAAAAAAAAAAGCTGTCAATAATAGAGCTGTTCTGTTATAAAAATAAAATCATGTTTTCCCTTATTTCAGCATGGAAATAACCAGCCTGCAAGAACTGGCACCTTGTCAAGAACAAATCCGCCTACACAAAAACCACCAAGTCCTCCCATGTCAGGCCGGGGAACTCTAGGGTAAGAATGAAGGCTGCTTGGTCCTGCCTGTGTAATAGAAAGTTTTAATTGTGCTGGTGTTGGTGTTTCTTAAATACGTGGATAGATGGCAACTCTGATTGCCTTTAGCAAAAAACACAATTACCTTTTTTGTATAAACCCTTTCAGCTGCATTGACTCTTATTTTCATGATGACCTTTGGAAAGAATGTTTTTTCATGGGAGGAGGATTTATTATAGATACGGGTAAAGGAGGAGGCTGTTGTTATTCCTGATTTTGGGGGAGAAATCTGTAGTAACACAAAAAAAGTGTTTAACTTCAGTGGGAGAAAGGCTTCATTGTTAAAGGTTTTGTCTACTCATTTCTCAATACTGTAAGAGGTATGAAGTGGCTGTTACGGTCATATTTGTTGCATTGTCTAAGCAAAATTCATGGTATTGTGAACACATCGGCAACATTGGTTCTCGCAGGCTTGTGCATTTTTATTTTTATGCTTAAACGAGGAAGGATTTTGCTATTCCCAAGCCCCACTGTGACCAGAATTCCCTGCTGTAGCATGTATTTTGCTGCTGTGGACCTGTGGGGAGTGAAATCTGCTTATCTTGGTGTGCCAGCAAGTAGTTGTTGCTAGAGACCAAAACACGAGAAGGTCAGATCACATGCCATAGAATTTTGTCTGTCCAACTGTGCAACATCTTCCAAAAGGTGTCCTAAACAAGACCTTCTACCTATTTGTCACTTTCTGTCTTTCCTTTATGCTGTGGGGGACTGAGGCACTGTAATGCTGGCTGGTTGTGTTGGCTTCAGGTATGTTGTCTGGAAGAGGTGGGGAGCTGGAAAAATGAGGACTAATGAGATGGAACAGGATGGGGATCAGGAGCAATGGTCAAGGAAAATCAGAAGTAGCAACTCCTTTTGTCAAGACTTAGTGATTTTTAATCCTGATTTGATGCTTTGCTGCTTCAGGATGGCAGTGTTTGTTGTGTATTCTGCAGAGAAATTACCCTAGGGGTTTCCTCAGCATGTTTTATAAGAATTCCCATTGCTCAAGGGCATGCAATCAGTATTCCAATTGTCTCTCTTATCCCAGCTGAGAAAGAGTTGTTTATCAGCCCTGGGAAGCTGGATAGCGCTTTCATGTCCTATTGGATGTTTGCTAGTGAAACAGCAGTGTTGATGTACTGGTGAGCTGCCTCTCTCTAATGCTCCCCCCTGAACAAGCCAGAGCTGTTTGGTTGCCTTAGCTGATGCCTGATAAGGATTAATCAGCTGAATGTCATTTCCAGATGAGCTTGACAAGAGGCAGCAGTTGGCTGAGGGGGAGGAATAATGTGGGTTCTTAATAGAGATTTCTATCTGCCCTTCTTGTTCAGGAAGTACAGCTCTTGTCTTGAGCAGCCGTGTTCTGCCAAAGCATGAAATATCATAGGCATGACTGTTTCCCTAATACATGCAGAAAAAATTGCTAGAAACCACAAAGATACTGCTCTTCTCCCTTTGATCCAGAAAACAGAGATAAGCGTGTAAAATCAGAATGGGCTTGGTGTGTAACATGGGCCTTTAAGTAGGTGCTGCCTATTGTGCAGCTTGTCCCTCCAAGGCAGGACTATCTAAAGGAACATGGTGGGGAGGGAGTCCTGCACAGAAACGACGTGGGCTGAAAATGGAAAGGGACTGCAGGAAGCAGGGGTCTCTTCACTGGACCAGGGAGAAACTGTGGAAAACCTTGGATGCTCAGGTTGGAAGTACCACAGGAGAACGAGTGAATTGCTGAAGCTGGATGGAGGGATGAGTTGCAGTTGTGCCTTGAGGGTCCTGGGGCAGAGCAAGGCCTTGTACTCCCTGCAGTTCTTCCTGGTGGCAACGGGCATCAGCATCACACCAAAGCACTGGGCAACAGTGAGGTGGGCAGCGCTGGACAGTGTCAGGAGAGAATGTTTTCCTCCTCTGCATAAGGCTGATGGAAAAGCAAAGGGAAGGATTGGACTTGAGTGGTCAAAAGAAATTGTTTTTGACTTCTCTGGTGCTTAGCAGTTTGAGTTTTTCAGTGAGGCTGAGAACAAAGGAGAAACTGAAGCATGGCTGAATCTGAGGATGTAGTGGGGGTTTGCTTTTTACAGTATTTTTAAATTGTACAGGTGAAATAAGTAGTGCTACGGAGCTGAGTAGTAGTTCCTGTTGCCAGTGCATTCCAAGGTGGAATACTTTAAAACACTAGTTTTCAAGGTTATTTCTGCTGGAGGCACATTTAAAATCTTCCCTGTTTATCACTTTATTTGGTGGTATTTAGAGCTCTATCTCTTACAACTGGAGTACAAAGCTTCTTTATTTTTCCCACGACTGATCTCTTTTGGCAGACCTATAGGTGGTGGCAGTCTGCGTATTAAAATCATCTGGAGTTCTTTATATAGACAAACTAATTTACAAACACCATAGTGCATGCAAACAATTACGGTATTTCCACTTTTCTCTTTGAGAGGTTTTAATAATAAAATGTTATAGTTAAAATTTAGTACTGTTGCATTCCATATTGTAAAAAGGAATTAAGTAAGTTTCTTAAAATACCAGGAAGCCATATAACTTACCAACTCGGTTATAACCAGTAATTGAACAAATGATTAAACTACTGGCATTTAGTATTTTTGGTTTTGCTTAGCTGGTGCATTGCCAAATTCCATGTCTTGCAAGGGATCTCTTAGTTACTGGTGAGAACTGAAGAGCTCTGCAATTCGTACAATAAATGCACTGTTCTTAAGGCAGTAATGGGTCTGGTAAATAGATCTCAAAAGATCTGTGTTATATTTCTGACTTTGATGCAGTCTGCTAGGTGACCTTGGAAGTCTCTGGGCTTCATTTTCTTGGGCTGCAAAATGGAGACAATGAAGCTTATCTGTGAGGCACTTCAAGATCTGCTTAAGTGATATGAGATTGCTTGATTACTGTGTGAAACAACTACTAGGAAGAGCATTGGTGATTGCAAATGTAACTTGTTCTGTGACTCCTTCAGCCTTACTCCTGTCTTAATGAGTTGAATACATTTAGCCAAGAATACTTTTGGAAGGCATTTGGAGGGGAGGGGAAGGGGGAAAGAGGAAATTGTTACAGTGGAAGAGTTTGTCAGGTGCTGTATACTGAAAGGTAACCCCAGAATATTATGCAGATGTAACTATTGTATGTTATGTAGTTCAAAGAATATATTTTGGATGGTAAATTTAGTTTAGGCTTTTTTAACCAGTTTATGTGCTGTAGGCCAACTTGTATGGCTCTATCTACGTAAGAGCACTTTAGAGACTTGAATGCAACCTGTCTACACCGCCTGGTGGAGTTAGTTTAATATACTGTGCTGTGGGTCACTGTGCAGCGATCTCTCATGAAAGCTTAAGAAAACAAATGGCTTCATTACTTCATTCATTTATCCTTTTGGTCTTCTGATCTTTTATCTTTCTGTCTTCAAATCTTTTATTCCTTGACCAGACGAAATACTCCTTACAAAACCCTGGAGCCAGTCAAACCACCAACAGTCCCTAATGATTACATGACCAGTCCTGCCAGATTGGGCAGTCAGCACAGTCCGGGAAGGACAGCTTCCTTGAACCAGAGACCAAGAACACACAGGTAGAGCATTTTCTCGCTGTAACTCTTTCCTGCCTGGGATGCTTACTAAAGTCACAGAAAAGCTTTGAAGCTTTGTGCCTGTTGGCTTTTTGTTGAACGCAAGAGGTAAGTTATTCTACCACTCTGCATTAACAGAACTTCACTGTATTGTTCACTTCTCTAACACACAGAAGTGTCTTCATACTCTATAGAAGCCTCATTGTATCTAGCAACTTACTCCCATAACCACAGGCCTTGTTTTGTATAATCAATTTATTTTGTTCTATGGTATTTGTTTCACAAGAATAAGGAAAACTTCAAACTTTATGCAATTGCAAGGTAGTGTAGTGATGGGTCGTAATGGGTTTAAAGCTGTGTTACTAACCTTAGCCTAAAATACACTTAGGCTTTTTTGTTGTTGTTTTCAAGGCCATTAATTGCAAAGAGAAATTTCTGTTGATTAGAAACACTGTGATGAAGGTAGTCTGAAAGAGCTGATTGCTTTCTTTTGGCTAAAACTTAATGCTCGTAATCAGTGCTAGCATGATAGAAATAGAAAATAAAACCTATTCAAAGACAGGTATTGGCATCAGCCAGTTGTTTCCACATACTTAAGGGCTTTGATGAAAGAGTAGTGTGTGTTTTGGGTGAGAAGGGTGTGCCAAGTGTGCCTTGGTTTTTTTTTTTATGCAATTTTTTTCTCAAATTGCAAGGCTAGATCTTTCTCCGAGCCTCTTGAGCGAGTTCATTTTTTTCAGTTTGATTTTTGTCATCGGCTTCAAACTCAGGGAAAAAACAGACGAACGAATTCAATGTAGTTAGAAATGGGAGGTTAGCTTCTTTTTTAGAAATCTTCTTTTTTTAATTGTGGGGTTTTTTTTAACTCCCAGTAGGCAAGTAAACAGGGTAGGTCACTAACAGGGGTTGAGAGAGTATTTTTGACACAGTTGATCATGAAATATTGTCAGAATGAAATAACTTGTAAATCTGGCTGCAACAAAGATCACGTTAATCTGTTTAGCTGGCTACTGTGAATGGTCCCTACTCTTGTCTCACAAGATCTTCTTTTATGTAGACTGCAGTTAGAAATTCAGCTGCAACCATTAGTGACAAGATCAAGGTCTTCAGCAGACAGAACACTAATTTTGAAGGAATTATGTTGGCTTCCATTCCAGATCACTGATTTTCTTTTTTGTATTTTCTTAAGATATAGTTGAATGATTTGCACTTGACTTGTGACAGCACTGATTTGTAGCTACCCAGGAATGGTAAATGAACTATTACAGCACTGAGTATGCCTTAATTAACATGGATGGGTTAAAGTGGTGTTTTGGCTTCAAAACATCTTGACTACTTAGTTCCCTTTATATTATCCATTTAATCCATGTAAATTCAAGCCTTGGCCTAAGAAGTGCTCTTGGATAAGAGTAAGGACAGATTCTGCCTGAATCTTGATTCTTTTTCAGCTTCCTCAATGAAAAGAACTGTTATGGCCTTCAAAGGCATGTGTAGAAATGTTATCCAGTGGTTCACTAGAAGTATGTTCTGCAAAAATCTGTATTGCTGGCCTCTAATTTGTGTATCATATAATGGTACTTAGACAAATTGTGACCTGGCTGTACTGTTACCTTTCAGACTGTCGTAGAAACAAACTTCTCATACACAAAAAGTGTGTGCATGAGCCGGGGGGAGTGTTAGATATACAGAAAGTTATCCACATCATACCCCACCCCACGCCTCATGCCAATTGGTTTATTGTGGCTGTTCTCAGTTAAAAAGTTCTCAATATAAACTTCTGCTCTAAGCAGAGGAAATGTTCCCTCAGCTGACAGCATAAATAATCTTAAATAATTATTTGTAGCTTAGGCATGAACTCTTCCAGCCCCAGCTTATTCCTTTCAATTATTACAAGACCCCTGAACTGTTCCTGCAGTTCTTACTCCATTGCCTGGAACTGGTATTGTTGCTTACCTTTTCATTTTTTAAAGCATTTAAGTAGACATTATGCATAGTGATGTTTATCAGCTTAGCTAATTCCGTTTAGTAGGAGTGTAATGCATCCAGACTTGATTAGCTGTATGCAATTGTAGGTAGCGACAGAGGCATTTTATAGGGGATTTTTCAACAGTCTATAATTGCGTTAGGCTAGCAGAGCTCGCATAGGAAGTGTGACTGCTGATAGGCCTTTGTAGGAAATGCTGTGCTAATACTTGTGTTTTTCTTTTATAGTGGTAGTAGTGGAGGAAGTGGCAGTCGAGAGAATAGTGGAAGCAGCAGTATTGGCATTCCCATTGCCGTGCCTACACCTTCACCGCCAACCATTGGACCAGGTATGTGGGACTCTTCCCATGTTAATGTAAGGCTGTAATGTCAGTTGCTTGCGTTTGCAGAGGGATTTTGACTGAAAACAATGGGGTAGAAACTGTCCTGAAGCACAGTCCTAGTCAGGAAATCTCTTATGAGTGCTGAGGGACATCTAAAGTTTTAATTCTTTACCAAAAGTACTTGCAGAACAATCAATTCCAGAATAGCGGATGGCTAAAACACCTTTGTCAGTTCATGTTTTTACAAGATAATCAAGGTGGAGAGGGGATAGAGGGAGAGAGGTGTATCCTTTTAAAGCTTAAGTGTATTTTTAAATGCCTATCTACAATTCGGCATTTCTGGATGCCCTGAGAAGCAGCAGCAACTATGTACATGTTTAATGGGAAATGTTGTCTTCTGAAATAGCCTGCTAACTTTACCATCTGCCAATGATGGTATGTACATGTTCTTTTTTTTAATTAAAGAAAAGTCTTTACTTCAAATAAAATGCAGATGACCTACGAAAACACTTGTAATAGTAGAATTTGGGCTTATCCACCAGGGTTGTTTATGCTACGATTACAGTCTGAAGTTGCTAAACTATGATGGAGATCATTGAGAGAGGCAGGAGAACTAGTGTGTATAAGATAACACAGCAATAAAAGAGAACCATGCAGGACCTCTCGGCATTGAAAGCATACTTCCTTGTCTTTAAGAATGATGAATGGTGAGAATGCGTAGGATCGTTCTTTATAAACTGGCAGGATTATTGTCTTGGTAATAACCAACTCAGTCACTTGTTTTTTGTATTTCTGTGTATTTTGTAAGCACATAAAATTAATTTGCACAAGAAAACAGTGGAGTTTTTCTGTAATGTAATTTTGCTATTGCACCTCTTAAATCTCTGTTCCTCGGGTGACAGATCTTCACTTTCTTACACACATGCAGACTTTCCTTTCCCAGGTGTTTCTGATCCTGCAGTGGTACAAATAGGCATGAAATCTTCCTATCATCTGGCATCACATAAAAATCAATGGGAGTAAAGATCTGCAGGTACAGAACCCTGTGTAGGATTAGGGCCTGAGTTTGTATCAGTTGACCGAAGCTGAATTTCTGTATTTATTTGGGAAGCCTATCAAGTGCCCATGCTTTCTTATTTGTTTTTTTTGTTTGGGGTTTTTTTTATTATTTTTAAATATATGGCCTAATTGGGAATATAAACTATTTTATTAGCACACATTTCTGTTCCTCCTCCTCCTGGAGCCCCGCCAGCACCACCACTGCCACCACCTCTACCGATGGGCAGTCTGATAGGTGAGACTTGTGTCAATGCTGAAGTGATTGCAGTCATGCTGCATAATCAATAATCATCTCTTTCTAATGGACTTAGTGAGGGTGTTTTTTCCTTCTGTAGTGGGGTCTACATGATTTTAGTATAAAAATCAGTTTGGGGATTTTTTTGTTTGTTTGTTTTTAAACAAATCTAATCTCCACTAATTTCCTGTGGTTAAAGCCTCTGAAGGTAAATGCACAAGGTATGGCGAAAAGGCTGCCAGTTGCTTGAAAACTCTGTTCCCATTAAAGCTAAGATCCAGTTAGTCTGATCTGTAAGAACTCAAAATCAACTTGAATATTGGTATTCTGCTGTGTCACTCCTGCAGCTGAAACTAAGCCACAACAGTTGCACTCTGGCTTAAAAATGGTAGCTGATGTGTAGGGTGTGGTGTATGTATTTTATCCTGTGGGCGTAAGGTGACTGAAAAGCAGAAGTGTCTGTCACAGTGGCTTGGGCTTGATTCTGTAATGCTGCAGGTGGGTGGCAAACTGGAAGACTTGAGGATACGAACTAACAGTTCTTGGAAAATTTTTCAAGCATTACATATAGCTGTTAGGATGGGATCTAAAAGTAGTACTTTTCAAAACAGGCAGGAAAAAATACCTGGCCCTTTTGTGTCACAGGCTGATGACAAAATTAATTGATTGTGTTATGAAGCTAGCTTTGGAGGCTTTGACCCACATAACCCTTTGCACTTTCACTTACTGAAGTGTTAAGCGAAAGTGGCTTTGGATAGCATTACAGGACTGCAAACTTCTGATCACACACTGTTTGTGTATATATGTGTGCGTGTGCATTTTTGTATATATTTATATATATTTATATAAGATATATACATAGGTATATAAAAGCACGAAACATCTTATTGCAAAACAATTTTTGCATTTCAAAATTGTATTGATCCATGTGACCTCAACGTGTGAGATTCACTAATTTGCAAAGTGTCATTCTTTTCTCTGTCAGAGGTTAATCCAAAAGAGAACTTAAATTGTTTTATTAACCTTGAAGTTTGTGCAGCAAGCATGTGGAAGGTAAAAATGGGCGTTCATCCTGAAGAATGAGTGACATGTCTTTCTGTCAGCTGGCATTGGTGATTCTGATTTGTTAGTGCAAATTCCATCAATATAAAAGCACAACTAGCAAATATGATTGATAAATGTGCCAAGTGTCTGAAGCTCATGACATTTGTTTTACTGTTTTGTTAGAGTGTCTTTTTATATTAGATTGGAGACAAGTTCTGGTTCACAATGGAAAACATTTGCTTTGAGCAGAATGTGGATTTTTTTCTGTGTGCTTTTTAATAAAGGGTATTGCATGTAGAATAATTGAGATATGCTTAGGAGTTGGAAGCTGATTCAATTTTCCAGTCCAATCCAGTCTCTCAAAGTAGTTCTCAGCATTTCTCAAATGCCCTTTATATGAGTGTTGGTTTATGTCCTGTGTGTTTTTTCTCATTATTGTTTATAACAGGGATATTTGTTTTCTGTTAATCTCCTGTTACTGGCCTTAAATTATTGGAAACCTGTAATCAAGTATTTCCCATGTTCTGGGCTTTTTTCTATTTTCTGCATTCTATCCCAAGTAATGCTCTGCTTAAGTCTTCTCCTTGGTTCCTCTGGCTAATGCTTTTCAGCTGCTCCGGGTTCAGCTCCTGGTTCCCAGTATGGCACAATGACCAGGCAAATCTCGCGACACAACTCTACCACTTCTTCAGCATCTTCTGGTGGATACAGACGGAATCCTTCTGTGACTGCCCCATTTTCTGCTCAACCTCATGTTAATGGCGGGCCTCTTTATTCTCAAAATTCAAGTAAGCTTCTAAGCTCTGAAATCACAAACTGTTTTGAGCAAAATGATTGTAAAAGCATGCATGGCATTTTAATTCATTTATGAAGAGCATCAATCAGATTACTGCTTTCTTTCCGAAAATAGAAGGAAAAACAAACAAGAAAAAGCATATTGAAGTTCTACAGTGATTGCACTATATGCAATTATACTGTTTTCCCCTCTGACTTGTTTGCTGTTACTCATGACAAGAAATTATTATGATTGCCTATCTAATTATAGGCACATTATGCTTAGCATTTCAGGTGTGCTTGGAAAACATAAACTAAAACTGGATTTTTTTTTTGCAGGAGACCTAATATGGTTTTAGTACAGTCCGTCCACTACTGGGCTAGTGGCGAGAGAGTACTGTCTGAGCACAGTGCTCATGTAACAAACTTTTCCCATTACACAGTTCTTCCCTGTCTCTGTCTCTTTCCTAAATACTTTCCTGATTCCAAGTTTCTCCTTTTTTTAATTAGTTTTAAGCTTGACTGTTAAAGAAGAGCTCGGTCTCCCTCTTTTTAGCAGACTCCTCCTCTGTGCTTCCACACTAGTAGTAGTATAGATCCAGATGAATGAGGGAAGGGATGGATGCCATGGACAAGTGAGCAGGTTTTAGTCAGCAAGTATCCTGCCTACCTACCCAACAGGGCAAATGAGATTCACTGCAGAAAGATCTGCAAAATAAGGATCTACCTGAGTGTTGGTAGAAAGCTGTTTCTATCAGGAAACTTCTTCCTTGCCATTTCCATAAATTTTGACCAGATACACATAGAGGAGTGATAGCCCTGTAATGGTTTCTGGTGGTGTTCTTCAGCATGCCAACTGTTTTTAAACTTCAGAGTTTCTTTTAAAAAGAAATGTTGATGTTTGGGCTGAAGATCACTTTAACCAGCGTTTGCTGTTGCATACTTACTCTTAAGGAAAGAATGCATATAAAATGTTTGAGATGCTGAGGTAAAGAGTTTTCTCAGTGGTTTAGAAGCACTACATTTATCAGAAAGCATTTTTATATACAGATGCAGCACCTATCTTTTTTTTTCCAATCCTGATTTTCCTCCCACTTTCTCTCGCCCATACTGGCCTTTCATTTTCCTCCACACTCTTGTTCCCCCAAATTAATTCACCATAACAACAGAAACTCCTTCCTCTTTGAACAGTTGTGTTCTGTTGAATAAATAGAGCTTTACTTCTGGAAATAGTTCAATTGTCTGAAATGCCGTGTACACCACTGTTTCTGAACGTTTACATTTGTCCAAAGCAATTTTTTGCTCAAATGCAGGTGCTGTTCCTTTATCTAGCCTCTCTGGTGTTTTCAAAATACTGATTGTCAACATTTTTTAAACAGTATTTTGATGGGTGTGTTTTTCTACTTTAAACGGTTTCCCTCTGCTTCTGTAACTGGTGATTTTTATTTATTTATTTATTTATTTATTATTTCTTAATGCTGCTGTCTTGACATTAAATCCAGGTCCCATGTTTCCTTAAGGTTTTACTTTTCATGCTAACAAATACTCTGTTTTTTCTTAGATGTTTACTTCAATTTTGTGAGAAACCTGTTTGTTCTCCCTCTTTTATCAATCATTTCTCCCATACAGTTTATTTGATTATTGGTTTTGTAATGAACTAAATGCTCCATTGTTATTCATCAAACATTAATCTTTGTTATGGCTTTATTTAAAACTGTTGCTTACTTGGAAGTACAGAACCTCTTTCAAATTTGGTTCCAACTGGATTACCCTGCTGAATTCCCACCTTCACACGAATTTTTCTGCTTCAGTGCAAGAGAAATTCCACTGAGAAGGGGCATGGTATAAACAAATGAGCTGATGTTTTGTTGGGTTTTTTCTTTTTCCTTTTTTTTCTTTTCCCCCTGTTCATGGGGAGGCATCCTGCCAGAGCTGACACTTTGAATGGCATGCCTTACTGCTACCATGCCTCTTTCCTACCCGTAGAGGGAAGAGCTGAACACCTCGGCTGTCAGCCCAGCATCTCTGAGTGCTGGTGCTGTGTCTCCTACCTCATTACTCACCCAATAGGTATATACTTGAGAAGACCAGCTTGCCAGGGCTTCCTGGGGAGCTCTGTGTGCTAGTGTAGCCAGCTGTAGCTCTTCAAGCCTTTGCCAGCCTCCTAGGTTGCTGAGTACCTTTTAACCACAGAAGACTTAATAATTTAAAATAAAGCTCCGTTCTGCTCTAAACCCATCTGGTTTTCCAACCAACAAGCAACAAGGTCCCTTCTTCTATGTAAAACAAAAACATAGTAAGACAGGCCACTGCTTCGTGCCCTAGCAGAGCAACCTTACGGGAGGTGCTCTCTGTATGAATATTAAGTATTGATGTGCAACGTTGTTTCCCTTGTAAAGTAGTTGTCTTTGCTCTGTGTCAGTGCTGCTTTGCTGCACTTGATGTAGTGCTCTACTCTTATTTTAGAGGAGTCCTCCAGAATGCTCTGAAGCATCACCTCTACTTCTAGTAGCATACTTTTAAAA
This sequence comes from Haliaeetus albicilla, assembly GCF_947461875.1. Lineage (NCBI taxonomy): Eukaryota > Metazoa > Chordata > Aves > Accipitriformes > Accipitridae > Haliaeetus > Haliaeetus albicilla. The sequence continues at coordinate 62,467,791 of NC_091484.1, read as the reverse complement.
GATAACTGCTAAATTTGAGTAATCCTTATTTGGCAGCAAGATGAAAAGTTCAGTTTTGTGTGAACGCCAAGTGAAGCGGAGCAGGTCCCTTCACATGTGCACCCTGTGAGCTTCCAGACACACGGCCTGCCCTTGGCTTTTTATTCAGCTAAACACAGGGGCATGCTTTGCTTTATGATCCTCAATTGGCTAACCATGAATTCAGCCTTGTTGGAAACACAAGCTTGAAGAAGGTTCTTCTGTGTGTGTGTTCTTGTTGTTTTTTACATACTTTGTTTTGTGGTCCTCGTTACTGACGGCTGCTTTTGTTTGTTTCCTTTTTTTTTTTTTTCCTTTGTCTGTTTGACTTTCCCCGATATGGTGTGTGTGTTGCTACCAGTTTCTATTGCTCCACCCCCTCCCCCTATGCCTCAGTTGACTCCACAGATACCTCTCACAGGCTTCGTGGCCAGGGTGCAGGAAAACAGTAAGTTTGGACAAGCTGAGCTGTTAAAGGGTAGAGCCTATTTTCTTCTAGCATGCATGGCTGGCAAGTCAGACTCTATTTTGTTTCCTTTTCCAGAAGCTAATACCATCTTGCATTCTAGTGTCAATATGCTATTGGAGCTGAAGGGCACACTCTTCAATATTTTATAACATGTGCATGATTATTACTGACCCATTTAAGTTCTGAACTGCAAATTTATTATAGAAATACAGTGTGAAATATGTGGCATATGCTTGGTGTGATTATAGAAATGTATCTTAATTAAAAACATTAATGTCATGTTGAATCATCCTGCCTGAGGTTTCTTAACTAGGGATAATTGATTAGTTTTTATTAGAAAGGCTTGTGTAGACTGTCAAAATATGTACTGTGTAACCATTGATTCTAATACTGTGGTAGTCTTCAGAAAGCTGTACGGTCAATTGAAAATGTGCAGTCTTATGATCTAATGCCATTACAAAGGAGCTCGTAAGGTATTTCTCCTCTCAGCAGCCTTTAATTCTCCGTTTCTTTGTGCTCTCTAGCCAGATTTCCCTACTGACCTTCTTGCAGCACAGCTATGCTTGTTAGGTTTGCAAGAGATATGCTCCCTGGCTATGATCTGGGCTGCAAGGTGTTTTATACTGGTAACTCTGCTTTTACCATTACTACTTGATTCATTTCAGGTGAGTGTTACTGTCCCAAATGCTAGCGCAGGTGTGAAGTCACATTGCTGATCTGGGGACATCTTTGCTGTAGGAGTATGTTGCAGTTCTGTAAACAACAGAATGAATGCGATGTTGATAGGGCAGCTAAGTATAAAATGTTTTTGAAGTGTTTGGGAGCCATAGCAAAGTTTGCTAGGATCTCAGGGCCTACTACTACATAGTAGCTATATAGCTTCAGCATACATTTAGGGGCCCCCAGGTCAGACTGGTGCTGCTGTTCAGGTTTCCATTAGAGCTTTTAAGTGGTGATGTTCTGAGCATTCTGCTAGAGATGAGAGGAGGCATCTCTCTGGTTCTCATTTGTAAAGAAGGTATTTTGGTGTTGTGCTAGGTAAATAGTAAGGACCACATTGATGTAGAATAGTACGCAACAAAATTCTGTTGATGAAACTTTCCAAAATTCAAAGTGTAGAGGTAAACCTACTGAAGATGAAGGTTACAGAATGTCTTCACTTGCAGATAAACTTGGGAAAATTGACACCTGCTTCTGAATTGTTCCAAGTATTGTCCTCCTGGAGATAACACAGCCCTTGGGAGAGCGGAGGTGAAAGGGACAGACTTATTCATGTGTGCAACAACAAAATGCAAGCTGACTTGTGAATGAGATTGCAGCAGAAATAGCTGAAGTTTGAAATCTGGTCTTAGGAATTGTGCTTTTTATTTTCTTTCTTTTAACAGTCCCTTGGGTTTGAAAGTTATATAACGAGTATGGCTTTGAGCTGCTGCCGCCTCATTTTGGAGGCAGGGGAGCGTGTGGCAGTCTGCGCATACGCTCAGCAAAACTGGCTGTAGAGGCTGTTAAGTTTTAGCATTGTGTGCTAGACTTTCATCTGCCTCGTTTTCTGCAAGAAGTCTACGGAGGAGTGGAGTTAGGGAGACGTGTGGGTAGGCTTGTCTTTTCCTTATCGTAAAGATCTGTGGGTTTGGGAAGCAATATCCTCTGCTCTGTGGACTTCTTTCAGACAACAAGGAGAGAGAGGCCTTAGAAACTATGCAGCGCCTATTCTTTTTTTCCTGCGCCCTGTGCCCAAACTGTGGGTATCTCCTTCAGAGAGGTTCTCCAGTGTATCCGGTGCCCAGGGACAACTGATTGGATGTAAATTGCTGTACTGTCACACTCAGTCCTTTCAAAAGGAGTCTGTTGGTCCCCATTTAGGGAACAGGGATGTGAATACATACAAGAGAAGATGTCTCAATTTGGAGCTGTATAAATACTGGTCCTTTTACCCTTTCTCATTTAGTGTGGTTTTCTGTATGCTGCTTTTTTTTTTTTTTCTTCCTCTAGGATAAGTAATGCTATTCTAGAGTCTTTTAAGTTCAAGAACCAGGAAAAGTCTAGGTTAAAATCCAAGAGGAGTTGGGGGGATACTTCCATGGGGTGGCACTTGTCTAATTTTCTGTTCCATTCTCTCCCCTTGTTTAAATGTGAAGTTGAATTGTTTTAAATGTTTCCCATAAAGCATGCGGTTTCTGCGCTGCATCTCAGTTAGGGTATGTGTTGGCACTTTCACACTTGCATTTCCTGCCCTCTTTTCTTCTTTACAAATAAACAACTTCACGGTTGAATAAATACAACTTTTTGCATTTCTTAAGGTAAGGATTTCTTAAGATCTCAAAGGATTGTTGTTTCAATACTGTGGTTTTTTTTCCTGGCTGCAGAGAGAAATTAAGGGGAGAAATACATTTTGTGAAAGATGTGCCGAAACTACTGCACAAAACCAATTCATTCATAAACGGTGTTGTCATGTGTCTGTGGTGGATTCATGAAGCCTGCCTGTGAGTGCTATTTGGTAACATGGGCGAGACGTAGCGTTCAGTCAGCCAAAGGCTTTGTTAGTCTGTCTCCAAGTGACATAAATGGGCTTCTGTATGGGAGAGGAATCGCTAATACAGTGGCAGCCAGTCTTACTGATGGAGAGAGCTGTTGGGTATACAGCTCAGCTGGTCAAGTTGAAGAGGAGCTGGGCTTGCAGGTAAAGAATAGCATTAGCTCTTCAAGGCATAGAGAGCAGGCCAGGTGCCAGGGCTGAGGCAGCCTCTGCCCCAGCAGCTCCTGCTGGCTTCTGCTCCCTTGCAGCAGGAGATTTGGCTTCCCCTATACCAGCACAGGCAGTCTGACCCAGCTAGGACATGGGAGTTATGGTCAAGCCCCTTATCAGGGGCATGTGGCTGAAAAGCAAGGTCTAGTCACCACTGGAGTAGTGGCCAGGGGCAAGTAAAAAGCATTAAAGCAAACAGAAACCCTACTTCAGATCTCCAGTGCCATTGTAACTAGCAGTAGCTAAAGCTTCACTCAGTGTTGTTCTGTCCTTGCTGTGCAGCTTGGCTTTCTTCTCAAAATGAATGTAGTGTGCTGGAGCTACATGTTCTGGAACACATGCCCAGCCTGATGCCTCCTTCCAGTCAAACCCTTTCTAGAGCAGTGGTTTTCAGCCTGTTTTCAATATGCAGACTCCCAAATTTTTTGTAATTAAATCTGTATTGCTATATAATAAAGTTGAGTTTAGCAACAGTAGCTTCCTTTCAGTAACTTCTGGCTTCATAGTGCTTACACCTAGGTCTGTGTGTAGTGGACCACAGTTCCCAGGGAATAGGATAAGTGACTTGATGTCTCGCATCTGAGTGTGCTTGCGCTCCCCCTTCTCTCTCTCCCCCCCCCCTCCCCTCCCCTCTCTCTCCCCTCCCCTCCCCTCTCTCTCCCCTCCCCTCCCCTCTCTCTCCCCTCCCCTCCCCTCTCTCTCCCCTCCCCTCCCCTCCCCTCCCCTCCCCTCTCTCTCCCCTCCCCTCCCCTCCCCTCTCTCCCCTCCCCTCCCCTCCCTCTCCCCTCCCCTCCCCTCTCTCTCCCCTCCCCTCCCCTCTCTCTCCCCTCCCCTCCCCTCCCCTCCCCTCCCTCTCCCCTCCCCTCCCCTCCCTCTCCCCTCCCCTCCCCTCTCTCCCCTCCCCTCCCCTCTCTCCCCTCCCCTCCCCTCTCTCTCCCCTCCCCTCCCCTCTCTCTCCCCTCCCCTCCCCTCTCTCTCCCCTCCCCTCCCCTCTCTCTCCCCTCCCCTCCCCTCTCTCTCCCCTCCCCTCCCCTCTCTCTCCCCTCCCCTCCCCTCTCTCTCCCCTCCCCTCTCTCTCCCCTCCCCTCTCTCTCCCCTCCCCTCCCCTCCCTCTCCCCTCCCCTCCCCTCCCTCTCCCCTCCCCTCCCCTCCCTCTCCCCTCCCCTCCCCTCTCTCTCCCCTCCCCTCCCCTCTCTCTCCCCTCCCCTCCCCTCTCTCTCCCCTCCCCTCCCCTCTCTCTCCCCTCTCCCCCCCCCTTTGCTGCCAGCTGCTGTGAATGTTACTGAAAACTAATTTGATGAATTGATTTTAAGAGTGATTTGTACCATAATGCCTTTCTCTTTTTCCCTTTCCCAAAGCAACTTGTAATTGTGCTGATTGGAGAATCTCAGGGCAGGGATTTGACATTTTGGATTATACACTTAATTCCTTGAGCACTTTTTCCCCAAGAGCAGCAGCTGCCTGTTGTAGTTTTCCGTTTATTAATTGAATCCTGGTTGTGTGCACACACACAAGCTAGTCTGCAAGATAAGGTTCTGTACAAAGCTTTTTTTCTGCAGAAGGATTACTTGGCTTTCTCTTACCTGGTTAAATCTAAAACACTAGCCTCTTCCCTTTTTTATGATCCACACCAGATCTTTTTGTCCCCTTAATGCTAGCTCTGAGAGACAAGGAATCCAAGGAAGCAGTGTTCAGAAATAAATTAAAATGATTGTTCTAGACAAAGGATTTGTTAAAAAATAATCAAGCTGCTGGTCCAGACCAGAGGCCTGTTGCTGCCTGGCTCAGAGGGTGCCACTCGGAGTCCTCCCATAGCTAACCGCTGCAGCTAGCCCCTCAGCGCATGGACGTCGGAGCAGGAAGCTTTCCTCTCTGCTGGTGTTCAGCTTACGCCCTGCAGCATGTGCTTTGACTCTAGTAGCATTGATACATAGATTTGACTACTAATAACAACTGTAGTTGTGTGTTGTAGCTGTTAATACAAAGCCTTTGTTTCTAATCAGTGCATGGTATTATAGTGCATGCTTTGTGTGTTGTCCCCCCACCCCTTTTACTTACAGTGTACAGCCTCAGGTTTGTTTGCATCTCCACACTGTTTTGATTTAAGAAAAAAAATAATCTCCAAACGTTTCTAGTTGCTGATAGCCCGACTCCTCCCCCACCACCGCCTCCTGATGAGATGCCAATGTTTGATGACTCTCCTCCTCCTCCACCTCCACCCCCTGTGGATTATGAGGATGAGGAGGCTGCTGTTGTGCAGTACAGCGATCCTTATGCAGATGGAGATCCTGCTTGGGCACCTAAAAACTATATAGAGAAAGGTAAGAGAAGTGTTGCTGTGTTACTGCAGTCTCAGAGGATTAACGGTATCTGAAGGGAATGAAGGACTTAGCTTGGGTCTGTGGAAAACAGTCATTGTCCCTGCCAAGTCAGAACTCGAACCATTCTTTTCTTAGTTTGTCTGTGGCTACACCTAATGTGATAAAATATAATCCTTCCAAGGAAGGATTATAAAATACCTTCAAGCATTCTAGAATGGATTAAAAAAAAAATCCTTCATTATGAGAAGCAGATGTAAATCAGATGGCTTTCATCTTTGCTGAGCTGCTGGACTGTGTCTCTAGCTACCTCAGGATTGTGGCGATCGTCTAGAAATAGTGTTCCAAAAAGGCCACAAAGTCCAAGCTCCATTTATCCCATCAAACTAGATAGCTAGAGTGGATCATTAGACTTTCAACTATAAAAAGTAGTGAGGCTTCCTTGGAGACTTACCAGTGACTCTAGATCAGCAGACTATAAACTGTGCGTAGGTATGAACTCATATAGTAAATGTCTCTTCTCATGAATAATTGAGATGCCAATTTCCTGCCTGTAGAGTTGTCTGTGTTCTGACAATGACCATTTTGTCAACAGCAATGTTGCACGTTTTCTCATGATCTGGCTGGTACTGTAGCGCATATGGAATGGGGTAGGGTACCTGTGATACCTGTTGTGGCAGAATCTTCACTCCTAGCTGGACTGGGTGCAGGATGTACCCATGGGATGAAGGTTAACTGATACACCATGCCATTATTTGCTAGGGACTAAGACATCAGATTTCCAAGAATGTATGTATGGTAAATAGTACGTTCTTGGAATGCATAAAACTGATCAATTGCACAAATCCGTGTTAACTGTTTTGAAGGGTAAGGCTGTGATGTCCAAAGTTTGTGTATTCATAGTGGTAGTTTTTAATTCCAATACTACTGGTGGCGACATTTACTTTCCTTAGGGAGATCTCTGCTTTGTTAATTGCACACAGCGAGTTGGAAGTTGGCAAGAGTAATGTATTCACCAAGCAGCTACTGAAAAATAGCTGATGTTGCTGTAAATTCACTTCTACTTTTTCCTACAGTAACTTTTATACTTGCACTCATTGCAGCTCTTTGAAAAGCAATGCCAAAACTTATCACATAGAAGCTCTGTAGCAATGACCATCCATTTCTGTACGGTGGCTTTAAGCAGCTACGTTAACAAGATCATACACTGAAGTACATGCTATATATATACAGCTGCAGGGGCCATAGTGTAGAATTTTTTTTCCATTGGTCCATTTCTACAGAATGATTTAATTTAAAAAAATTTTTTTTTCTTTCTCTAATCAAGAGATCCCTATACAGGGATCTGTATGCTTTTGAGGTAATCTGACCAGAAATGACTGACACACTCATGGAGCCAGTTGTTTCATAGTTCATCTTTTAAGTGTCCATATGCTCTGCTTTACTGTGTCACAGTCAACTGTACCTCTCTGTCAATAGTTTAACTGAGTGTTTGGTGTAGTCACCACCCACTTCTTACTGGTAGCTAATGTTGCAAGAAAAAGTGAAATTTCATTTTCTGGACTTAACGTTCAACAGTGAAAGCATGTGAATTAATTGTGGAAAATCCCAGGATAGCAAACCAGTCTTTTAAAAATAATGGTACTTCAAAAAATGTTAATACTGGTGCTATTAATAAAATGCTAAACATGTCCCTGTTCAATCCACAGTTGTTGCTATATATGACTATACAAAGGACAAAGACGATGAGCTGTCGTTTATGGAGGGTGCAATCATTTATGTGATAAAGAAGAATGATGACGGCTGGTATGAAGGAGTTTGCAATCGAGTAACTGGCTTGTTTCCTGGGAATTATGTTGAATCAATCATGCACTATGCCGATTAAAATCCTTTGCTTTTCAAAGTTGGGTCTTGTATTCAGTCATACCATGATTATTTACAAGGGGTAACTAAAAGCTAACAGAATTGTCTTAATATACTTTCAAAAAAATGTGCCCATCTCTTCAGGCCATACTGTTTTAATGGTATGATTGAATGTCCGTCTCTCAAGTCTCTGGAGACAATATGTCTTACCTGATGGCAATTTGTAAAACAAGCAACTGTCTATAACTGGTTATACTTATTTACTTATGCATTGTTAATTTTATGACCAGCCTAAATATTCTGGGGAAGTAGGGTATAATATTTAATGAACCATGATCAGATTGTGCCATTATGTTTTTCAGTACAGCATGGTAACTAACACTACGTTAGACTAACATATTAAAATCTGGATGAGAAGTTTAATGTTAGTGCTGGTCATATTACTTTTTGTTTAGACTCTTTGCTCATTCTTGAACTATATTTGTTTAAAGCATGCATACAAACTTATGTATTGAAATATACTTTTTTAAAAATCCAAGATGCTTCCAATTGTTGTAATCTTTACCTGGAGTATTCTCACTAAAGTCTATTACAATGAGTTGTTTGGGTCTAAGGTGTCCATGTGAATCAAAAAATGGGTGGTCTTATGTATGTGTAATTTGTACCCAAGTTTTTTTAATGAGTAAATTTACATTATGACTTTTTCCATTCATAAATATATAAGTGAACCAAAGGTCTTGTCCATTACTTTGTTGGTTGGCTTGGCAAACAAGTTTGGAATGCTAAAGTAGCAAAATCATGGCTGTGTTATCCCAGGCAATGTACTAAAAAGCAAATGTTTGTAACGTGACTTTATCACTGACAGAGGGCAAATAAATTAGATATGAAACCTGAATTACACATTTATACATACTCTTAAAAGTTCTTTTCTTCCAAAATTAATTTTAGCAAGGATCCTTGATTGAATCTAGTTATCTAGATGCAGTAAGTTGGATACCATTGGTAACTGACATTTCTTGGTGGAAACTGTATCTGGCTTGGTCATGTGCCCAGCTGAACAGAGATGGTAGGCTGTTTCTTAAGATATGACAAAGGGGGAACAAACATGACAGGAACTTAGCTATTGTGTCAAGGGATCACAGGCAGAGATAGAGATGATGTACTTTGCTGCTCTACAAATTCTGTGGCTTAAATAACCTGAAAAGGAATGTGGTAGTACTGGATAATTACTGTAAGAAGAATGTGTCTGGGACTTCAAAGCAGACTTCTAGGAGGGTATTGAATATACTCTATAAATGAGTGATGGAAGGTGATGGAGTTGAAGCTTTGACTGGATGATGAATCATTCATTTTTAGTGAGTTAAGAAAACGAAAGGCTCAGTATTTCTAACTGTAGCAATCTCAAATTCTCCATCTTGTTAACTGCTAACAAGTAACAACCGATAGCATAATGAAAACTTCTCATCGATGTACATAACCACTTAAAAGTCTACATAGTCTTTTATAATAAACCATTTTCCATATATACAATTCCAGGTATTTCTGTAGTTTAACAACCAAGAAAGCATTCAAACCATCTCTTCAGAGGAGTTTACCAGATAGTAACATGCATGCTGTGTTTTATTCGTGGTGAACAAGTGAAACTTGGAACAACTTCAGTTCTCATACACTGATTTATATTTATTCTCATTGCAGCCTTTGTGCATCAACATGTAAACATCTTCCCTGTCCCCCACAATTAAAAGCCCCCACTAAAACAATTGTACAGCACAGTTTGATTTGCTCTGAATTGTATGGTTTCCCACAATAAAACACTTTAAACTTTTTTTTTTTCTAAAAAAGAACTTCCAAAAAAAAAGTCTTTTAAAAAAATAATTTTTGGTAGCCTGTGTTGGAAGCAAATAACTTTTGAAGTACATTTAGGCACAGTCTGGTAAGTAGCTGCCAGAACGAGTGGAAGAAGTTCTCTCACTTGTCTCGCACGAGTACCATTTCCGTCAGTTGAATGAGGGCTTCTCTTTCAGGGGATGGTCGCAGTTTACTGATCTCTCTTGTAGCTTCATGGCAGTAGCGCTGGGCGAGGTAGGTTGTTTGCTGCACACCATCACTCTTATGGAAGAAGACAGTTAAAGGTAATGGAAAACTGGTCAGCCTCCGTCCTGCCTTTTGCCTCTTCCAGTTACAGGGGGAAGTTTTAAGGTCAGTAAATACCCTGAACACTGAATTATAGTCTGAAGGGAAAAGGAAGAGGATTCATTCTATTTTCATTGAATCCTACATCTGTTCTCCACAGTGTCAAAATACTAAAACTCATCCATGCTAAACTTAAGTATATTTACAAAACAACACTGGTGTTAATAACATACTATTCAGTAGGATTAGAAACTAATGGTTTAACCCCTCCCCTCCTGCCCTAACTAGACATGTACAAAAAACATGCTACCCTGAAAGAATAGGTATTAATTTTGCACAATTATTCAGTCTTTTCAGACTAGAGTCGGTTAAAACTGATATGGAATATGTACTGCAGTTACAAGACTGATTGGTAATTACATGCTGCTTACACCAGTTGTTGGATACAGCTACTCTTCAGCTGAACTGAAGGACAGAGTTCACACATGAGCTTTTTTACTTTTATTATAGGGATTTTATGCTATTGGAGGGAAAAAAAGAAAAAAAAGCTCTTCAGTACCAACCATTTCTACTAAAACACTGTGCTAATAAGACAGCTGAAGAGTACTAACTTGGTATTGTACATAGCATAGTACTTAACATATATTTGAAAATGCAGCCCTGCTATTTTACTTCATAGGCAATGAATTTCAGACTGCCTTCAGCAGGGACAGCACTTCAGGAATGAAATACTTGGTATTAGTCCTACCTGCAACACGTATTTCCGAGCACGTTCAACGTCTCCTGGCTTACTGAATCGTCTCATTATCATAGCATTCATTTCTGGAAACTAAGCACAAAGGGAAAAGGTTTTGTACTGCTTATGAGTTGTTTTCCATGTAACTGCCTGCAATGCTAAGGTTAAAAAGAAACTGAAGTATTAGACCTCTTCCCCTGCCACAGTTGTTACTACAGGTATAGCTATAGGTTAATACCTGCAATCTGTGTAGGACTGTAGTATAGCATTTAAAACTTAAACTAGCTGGCTCTGTTGGCTGTAGCCAGTTAGTAGTGAAAGTTAGCACCTGCCATTTCATCACATTGAGCAGGTGATCCAGTGTAGTAATTTCTGATGTGGCTAGTTCCAGGTGTATAATCTGTTCAGGTATTCTTATAATCACAAATAATGGTTAGTGTTGGCACACCTAGAAGCACCACCTCTTCCCCTGCATGTGTAACAGAGAATCCAGGAGGTTACATCTATATTGCACAGTTAGTCTGTAAAACCCTTCATGATACCTTTGACTCTTACATTCACTTATGCTTTCCATTACTCTGGTATTTTATATACACAGGCTCTGCCTATGGAAAGCTCAGGACAGATTTTTTATAAGAGAAAAATGACAACTATAATGTATGTTGTTTTCGATCACGTAGAATGTGTAGTTAGTACTGCACACTCAATTCCCTACAAATCGGATAGATAATTAAAGTCAGTTGTCCGAGAAAGTCACTGCATCACTTATCTAAACATGCTGGTACTTTCTTCAGGCAGTCTAGAAATAGAAAAACCTGGTACTTAACAAGCTAAGGCCACAATTCAAGGCAGCTACTCTGCAGAAGAACTATTTTTAAAGGAAAGAGGTGTTTGCTCATCTTGTTTGATGATAACCCTTTCAGACAATTATTTTATTGCCATACATTTGTAAACAATGATCTGCTTTCCTTGCACACCTTTGGTCCTGAAACTGTAGATCTACAAACTTGTTAGGGAACAAACATGTAGCATCCCTCATTGTTGTGACATTTCCCTATTACTCATAGGTAGCCTTCTTGGAAGATACATTTAGAAGTTTATGGTGACTCATACTTGGCTTTCTCCAGATCCTAGCTTTCTTCCCATGTAATGACAATTTAATTGCAATGTTCATATAATCCATTTTCATATTATTCATATTTACAATGATGTAGGATGCATATGCTTTCACCTTTTATATTTAAGCACTAAAGGATATAAAAATCCCCAAACCCGTAATGCAAAGCTGTTATTAGCAGTTCTGCAGATTTAAAGGGCAGTATATAAGCATTTGTCAGGAATGCTTATAATAAAAATAAACTCTCGTTCTTCAGCTGTACTAGTTTAAGAGTGGCTTTAGACAGCATATATTAGTGTATTTACTTAAAAAATAAATGTTTTGGGTTTTTTTTTACTGAGTGAACTAACTTTAAATACTGAATAAACAGGTCTCGCATCAAGCTAAATGTTTTTTGTATAAAGGCCTCTTCATAACATTCTAATGCACAAAGATGTATTTTAGAGGGAGGGGAGAGGACAAGAAGAAAAGGCGGCTATCCCTGAAGATCCAGAACACATTAAAAACTAAAATATGTTTGTTAAGAAGACAACACAAGGATTACCAGATACATTAAAGGGTATGCAGTATAGCAGTAATATTAATTTCAAGAGAAAAGACAGTGTATAACTAACAAATTTTGGACTGTCTTCAAGTCCTGGCTCAGGAGTTTTTGCTCTCAGATACAAATAGATGAAACATCTTTTAGTAGCAGCACAGATAAGTGTCTGTTGAAGCTCCAAATTTTTTTAGCACTTATACTTTGTTTATGTATCACTTAAGTCTGTAGTGCTGTTCTTCCAGTTTCTTGAAAACAGCAGGAAATTTTCAGCAAAGAAGCCTTCCAGTTAATGTGGAAAACTTTGCAAGATGGTCAAGTTATCTTTCAATGCAAAAATGTACACTTCCCATCTATCAAAGATATAAATGAGGAAAAGTGTTTAAAAGTGACCTACAAGGAACAAGTAAGATTTTAAAATAATAAAACTGACATCTTCTTTTCTTGTATTTCCGTATTATGAACTCATTTATCTTACAAAGCTAACGAAATGATAGATGAAGTTGAAAGCCAGAGATGGCCAACCCAAACAAATGAATAAAAGAATAGTTTTCATTAAAAAAATTGGAATATTCAACATCTACAAGACAATCAGAGACACCCATTCTCTGCCAAAATCAAGAGTATTTGCAACATGTCCTTGTTTCTCTCTACAAGTAGCTTTAACACACACACACACACACAAACAAACCAACCAACCATTGCATGACTACATCCTCTTTCTGTAGCTGAGTCTCTCACTGTTCTTTAGGCAACTCCAGTTGCTGATGACTAACAAGATCCTGCTGCTTATCAACAAATTCTGAAATAATGATTCAAGAACAAGTTTGTGAATTCCCCCAGATGAGTCTGTGGGGAGGAACTGAGAACATGGAGGAGGTTGTTCTCAGCATGCGTTTGTCTGCACTCTGAAGTGGCTGATACTCTTTGCTTTCCTGTCTTATCTGAGATACATCTCCTTGTAAATGCCCAAAGGATAAGGAGATAAACACATGCATATGTTCTATCTCCCTCCACCCCAGGCTCTTTATGACATTTACTTCCCCCTCCTTCTTAAAGTTGTTTGTTTGTTTTGGTTTTGTTTTTTTTTAATTATTTAAAACTTTTCCCATGCCAAGCTCTGAGCAATTCCAATGAGAGATCACAGACGAGAGCTCTACTGGAACTAGTTGTGCCAGTTTTTGTATCATGCTGTGAAGCATGGTAGGAAGGACTGCTTTCCAAGTCCTAAATCTTCTTTTCTTAGGTGAACCAGAAGCTTGAGCAAGGTGCATTAGACCAGTTTCTTCCCCTTTTATGGATTAGCACCAATTTTAATGTTTCTTTTGGTGCTACTAGCACTTCTGTTTTTGTTGTACTTCTCCAAGTAATTTTTAAGCCACTAAAAATCCTGACCAACTTTAAGCTTATTTTATTTATGATACTCCTTTTTCTCTTATCCAAACCACTATTACATTTACCTTCAGAAGGGAAAGCTTCCCATGCAGGACTCAAGGACAAAGAGATGAAGAGATCAAATCCAACAAATAGAGGTGCCCCACCTAAAAGCTAGGCAGAGATTTAAGTTCTTGGCCCCAGCATGGATACAAAGCCCAGAACTTTGCAAAAAGCCTACATAGTCAGAACAAGAGGTCTCGGGAAAGAACATAAGCAAGAAGCTACTTAGGAATAACCTGCAGAAAACATGAAAAATCTCTCTGAATACCTGCGCCTTTGCGAAAGTTAAGCACTTGAACTGGGGCAGCAAAAGATGAGTGCTGCTTTTGATCCAAAGGCCTAATGGCAAGCAGACTTGTGTAGGAAGGTGTTTCTCAGGTTGAAAGAACATGCATGTGCACACTAAATCCAGCTGGTCTTGAACGCACAGATTTTTCACACATGCCCAGGCCATGCTCATCACTTATGCTGTAGGCTTGATGTGTTCAAGCTGGACCTCTGTTGTGCTGTGAAGAGCAGTGTACACTTTTTGTTTTGGAGAAATAGACTCCTGTTGACTTACCTGTCGACAAGCAAACAAGACAGGGCCTGTGGCTAATCCAAGCTTGAGATCTGCTGCTGTTGGTTTCCCCAGATGGTCAGCACATGATGTAAAATCCAGCACATCATCTATTAGCTGGAAAGAGATAGACATACAGATTTTTTATTTTTTTTTTTTAATGAGAACTAAATACAGAATAATCCTTGTTAAGATTTATAGAAAGGATTAAGACAGCCCACTTTGATTTCTAAGGTAGTTTAGTTTGGAAAAGTTTAGATTTTAGAGTCCCTTTAGTTCAACAAAAGCACTACCTGAAAAGCTATGCCAACATTTTTTCCATACTGGTATGCAATCTCATGAACTTTGGGATCAGGGCAGCCTAGAATTGAAACCTGAAAAGAAAAAAAATCCAAGTAAATAGAAACCTTTAGTTAGCATCCACTTTTAGTCTCTGACCATAGGTGTGACATAGCAAGCACAGACAGAAGGGATCTGGGAAAGGAAAAAAAGCTGACTCAGTAGCACATTCTTGCTTATCTCTGATCATGGATACACACAAATAGCCAAGCTGATTAGAAAACAAGGCTGAACAGCAGTGCAGTATTAAAAATATATTCAAGTCTGGAAAGAGATTAGCTTTATTAAATATTTATCAGACTTAAGAAATTACAATGCAAGGATGAAGACAGAAGAAATCTGGATGCACTGCACATGCAGGATAGTAGTCATATACAGTCCAGTGACAGGGGAATTAGATTTATTACATACCCAGATTAGCCAGGGAATAATTGGAGGTCAGACAACAGATAAATGGACATTACATGCCTCATAAAAGATCACAAAACTGGATGTGTTGCACCCAGTATAGGAGGGACAGTTGAGGTAAGATTATTTTTAAGGGTGATGGTAACTATAACTGAATTGCTTGGGAAGATGAGCTGATAAGCCTGCAGACAAAGGTATCAAGGGATAATTAGTGGCGAAGACAAGACAATGAATGAAGAAAGTACACCAAGCTAGACAAAAGTATCACTAAACTGAGATACACAAAATACTTGAGTACAGATAAAGGAATTGACTACTTGAGAGACAGATGTTTTGCTGAATAAATTCCACAAAGCTAAAATATAGGACACAAACTAAGATTTGAGAATTAATATATTGCCTCAAAGGGCACTTACGCTTTTGCATTTATGTATTGATTATACACTTTGCAAAGTGAGGTTGGTTATATTTAAATACTCAGATTTATTTCAGCCTTCAATAAAGCAATTAGGAACAGGACGCAAAAATCCATCTTGGTTTACTGCAGCCGTTCCAAATCTGCTGTGACTAACAGAAGGAGTGAATATACATTTTACTTAATGTAAGACTAAAAATACATGCTAGGAAAACCACACGACATAAAAATATGTGTGTATATAAAAATTCCTATTTTGTATGATTAGGCTATGTAAGGTAGGATCATTAAAAAAAAAAAAACAAACAAAAACCCAAACAAACCAAAAACCAACCCCAAACTAAAAGCGAGTCCAATAGCAGCTTTGAAGGTGAACATGAAGGTGCAAATAAGAAACAACATTATATCCTAATAAATGCAATGCAACTCGCACAAGATTAGAGACTATTTCATGCATCAGTGCATTTTGTAACTGAGCATCAGAACACTTCCTAGTCATAACCTGCATCCATGGATAACAGTTAAAACCCAGAGGAATCTGGATGCCTGAGGCATTAACAGCATCTCACATTTCCCAATTTTATTTAAAGGAGGAAAATAATGCTACTTATGTCTAATCATACAAAATCCTGAAGGCTATTAAAACAGAGTGAACTGCAAATATGAGATATTTAAATAGACGTTGCTAGGGACTATCAAACTAAAACATTTTGCCCTTTTATCCTCCTTTTGATGCTTGTCTCTTAAGTAGCAGTATTTGCCCCACAGAGCTAACATCTTCTACTGCTGTACCATGCCTAGCAAACTTTTGGTTGCTTCTGTAATATAAATCAAATAATACCAGCAATGCACGGGGACTGCATCTACCCTGTTTCAATTAAATCTTTACCTACCACATCTCATGTGAAGAATTAAAATACGGAATTCAGTAGAACAGTGACAAAATCCTGGTTAATGGCAAAGGGTCAGAGTGGGCACAAGTTGGTAGATGGGGAGAGGAAGTGCCATGTAAAGAGAAGAGCTTTCTCGTTTAATCTGAAAGGTCAGGGCAGAACTATTCCTGTAGGTGGACAGTTTTCTGGGGATGCAGACATTACCTATATAAAGAATCACAGCAGTATATGTACATTTAAAAAACAGAAGCGTGAGCTACAGAATGTAACACAAGCAAAATTCACCAATGCCAAATTAATTTGTGCATCTTTGCAAGAGAAGACCTTCATAGCTCCTATTCAGGTTATGAACATTTCTGAAGACAAAAAAAAATTTAAAAGTCCAGGAGATTGATATGCCTATCACACCTCAATTGAGCAACTCTCTGACCATGATCACATCATAAACCTGCAACATGACTGGGTCTTGTCTACCAGGGAGTTCCTTCAGGTGCCAATTTCTCAAATTGCTCTTGTGGATTATTGCCCCCATCTGGACACTCACTGGGATGCAGGCAGGCAGCCTTGTCCCAGTCAGCCTGTCACTCTGAGAGTGATGAAGTTTAACTGAAGCCATACTGGGATAATAGCATGCATTTAAAAACACAAATCAGGATAACAATGTCAATATAATGACATATGTTTAAATGATAAAGCTCACCCTTTGAAAACATCCTATAGCTCTCCTGATATGACTGGTTGATTACAAATCTAATCTTGCAAGAATTCAGACTTGTCCTCCGCTAAATCCTGATGAAAAATCCTTAATACCAAGTGGAACAAATTCTTTAGAAAGGTTCTTTGAATTCAGTAAAGCAAGTCAATCTGCTTGGCATTATTTCAAACACACTTTTAAAATAAAAAATTGTTTCTATTATTTTATGTTACATGAGAGACGACAAACCAATCTTGCCTCTTTACTGAATTTCACACCCATAAAATATTCTATCATCAGCTCTGGGTAGATACATCCTGCTCTGTTATTTATCATGTGAGAATATGGCAGCTGGAGTTGAAAGCACTTGCACATCTATACCAGTGCCCTGTAGGTCAGAGAGGAAAACCTGCTGCTGGCCAGGGATATGCTTGTATAAACAGTACAAGAGATGTTTGCTCTCACACTCCTAGATTTGTGGACACCATGGAAAGGAAAAGGCTCTAAAATCTTCCCCTTTTCCAGCCTTTCTCCTCCATGCTCATCTCCTGAAGCAGTCAGGATCCTGCCTTCTCATTCGTGGCTCATCCACCGCTGTTTTTCCAGACAGAGGCACCGTTCCTCTTTCCAGTGGAATCACAGAATAGTTTAGGTTGGAAGGGAACTCTGAAAGTTATTTGATCCAGTCATCTGCTCAAAGCAGAGCTTATTTCACAGTTAGATCAGGTTGCTCAGGGCTGTCCAGTTGAGTTCTGAGCACCTCCAAGGATGAAGATCCCACACTCTGTCTGGGCAACCTGTTCCAGAGTGAGACCAACCTCATGGAGAAATTTTTCCACAGTACAACTTGTCCTTTCACTGCGCATCTCTCCATCCTCTCTACAACCTCCCATTACAAAGCTGGAGACAGCAAGAGGATTCCCTCTTGGCCTTCTCTGCTCCAGACTAAAACCAGCTCTTGGTGTACCATTTGCTCCAGCCCCCAGCCATCATGGTGGCCCTTCACTGAACTCACTCCACAATGTGAATGTCTGTCTTGTATGAGGGACCCCAGCCTTGAAGTCTCATGTGCACCGAATAGGGGAAAACAGTCACTTCCCTTGATGTGCTGGTAGCGATGCTTATCCTTCACTGCTGCAGGGCACACTGCTGACTCTTCCTCCAGGCTCTTCAAATCCTTTTTGGTAACTACTCTTGGGAAGTGGGTTATGAAGGCCTACCTGGGAGAGGGAGATGTCTACCCAGCAGAAGACAACCCCCCCCGCTAGCAGACAACTCTCTTGTCCCGAGTCTGCATTTTCATGCATTTGACCTTTTCTCAAGTAACTAATATTTTTAACATGTTAACCAAGTACTTGTTTATGAAGAATTGTACTTTTACACAACTGAAGATTATCTGCCTGAGTATCTGTGATATATTTAGGCTAATCTTTTTCATAGCAAACATTATGAAGAAGAAATCCCCAAAGGAGTTACTGTATTTTAAATAATAAATAAGGAAATTTACTGGCTGACCATAGTATCTGATGCTACTGATGCTATTACCCACATCTATCTATTGTAGTCTGCATGCCTAGTTGGGTTGGTGGGATCAATTTTGCTGATGGGGGTCAGAGATCTTATCTTCCTAGACACGCATTCCACACCCTGGTAGGTTTTTCTGACAGAGCCTGATGCAGATTATTCCTTTTCTTCAGCCCATAAGGCAGACCTTCCATACACCGCCTTGCCTTACATGAGGAGGTTGCATGCTTTCTCCTAATAGAGGAATCAAGAATCTCTAGTGCAACTTTACACTTATCTCAAAACAAGCATGATTTAATCCCTCTTCTGAAAGTATGCTGTGCAAAATATAAACAGCTTTATGAGGGTTAGGAATTCACATTACAGCAGGATAAAAAAAAGACAGAAAGAGAACCTGCTCAACTTATTTTGCCATCTCCAGCTTGGCTGATGACCAATTGAAATTCCACTTCAGCTTTATTGTTTCTGAATTCTTGAACCAAAGTCACCTCTCATGTTTCTCTGAAAAATGCCTTTTAGTAACTAAGGCTTCAGTGACCCTCTGGGCCATCTGCCACCATTTCCTTTTGCAATGTGTTACTTTGACTGCAACTTTGGTAACATTCCCCCATGCAGAACTACGGTAGAAATAAACTGGAGACTGGGATGGCTCTAACATCTTGAACAGACTGTTCTGCCCATAAAAAAATTATTTTGCTAACTTAAAGGACTTTTGATTTAAATGCAGTAATGCTTTGGCAATGCAGAAGGTATCTAATACAGTGACAGACTATCTATTATCTTGTTCAGACATTTTTCCAGGAATACTCTACTCTTCCATCTCTAAGGCAAGACACCGTAGAATTCTAAGATGCCACCTGAACTTGTTTGACATCATCTTCCCAGTAAATACTTTTATCTTATTTATGCACAGAAAAAAAATCACTGTTTTTTCCTGTCATTAACAGGAACTGAACTGCTTCTAATGACACACTAGCCTGGTTGTAACTGATGTTCTGAAAACCTGTAATCGCTCTCCTTAGCTTTGTCCCTACAAACAAGATGTGAATACTCTCGATTCCCAAACTGCATTTCCTTTCAAGCTAAAACTGATGATCCTGCTTATCATTTTTGCTACAGAAAACAGAACTCCCTTCTAATTCCGTCCTTTTCCTTAGTAGCCAAAACCACGTAAACAAACTCCCCCCCAGCCCCGCCCCAAAAAACCCAAATCCCAAACAAACAAACAAAATAATCACCTTTTCACTGCTGTCAATAGAGTTCTCCTAATCCATGCAGAAAGAAGCCAAGGGAGACATATATACACACAAGTCATTGCTACTGTGTGCACTAAGAACGGTTTTGCCATAAAGACAGGCCTCTCTCTCGTTTCTCCTTTATAACACAAATTTTACTGCATGTAAAATTCCAGCAATTCGGCAATGAAACAACTCAGAACAACCACTAGAAGAAAAGCAGTCAAACACCCCCATCACCAGCATCACAGCCACAATCTGGAGGGAAGTGCTTAAATCATTAACTCTTGCGAGTTATGAAAAGGAAAAAACCTCAAAATAGCACATTTGTAAGGAGAATCCTCTCAGTGGGAAGGTGATTTCTTCTTCTATCTGTGAAGGTTCTTTTAGGAAGACTGTCAAAGTGAATATAAAAACTTGTATGTTTTTATTGGGGTATCAGAATGATGCGATGCTCCTTACTAGTCCAATTGCCCACCAATATAAATGAAGACTTACAAAGGGAAATTCTTGCCAGGGTCATATTGCCATTAATATGAGCAATCCAGAAGACCTAATTTCTTTCCTCCAACTAGAATGAAAGATATTTTCCCTCCCCACAAAATCTGTGTCTCTCATTCTATATGATCCTTTCGATTTAAGCAATTTTCAACTGCTGTCTATTGCACAAATGTACCAGTTCTCTGAGAACAAAGGAGGATGACTAACACTAGCACAGATTTTTACTCTAACTCTCTTAGAAGTTCCTATTGCTATAGCATACAACAGCTATACCACCTTTAATTAAAAAAAAATAAAATTATAACTCTCTTTTGGGGTGAGATTATTGGCCACCTTCTCCATTTTCTGCACTAAAACTATGTTTTTTGAATAAGAACATCTTGAATCAGGTCTTTTTGTAATGAAGTAACAGAACTGAGTGACAGATAGGGTTAGATATAGCAATTGATAATTAAAAACCCCAGACAAATAGAGAAATACGTGCTTCTGTTCTTTTACACTGTAATGTAAAGTATACACAATTAGTTGTTTCTTCCCACTGTTACCATTTAAGGTCCCACTCGGCACCAATAAGTGGCACCAGATGTCAAAGGTGACTTAAAATCAAACTATAGGCTCAAAAATTATCAACTGAGATTAAAAACACTGTCTCAAAGTTGCAGAATTCCATAAATTAAAGGCTGCCAACCTTATTTTGATTCAAGTGACGATAACAATAAATCTGTGTATGAATATAAAACAGAAAAGAAAAAGTGAAAACCAATATTGGAGGCTTCACAGCTGAACTGTGATGAAATGCACAATCTCAAACCCATTCACATGCTGGCAGAATACCATTAAAAGGGTTTGCTTTGGAGGGTCTCCAGAGAAAATGGCAATAACTAGGAGTTTAGCTGTGAAGCTCACAGTATGGTATGTTAACTTTAGAAGAGACAGACGTACATACTGCTTTACAACTGTTTGCTATAAGACTCGCAGTCTTCTTAAAAGTCTTCTCGAGGTAGTGAGCAAATCTCTCATTCTCATTTTCCTTGGAACCCAACTGGAGGAATTCACCTAAAAAGTTGCACAGATGGGAGTTTTTATTTGTGAGTTTACTGCTTAGGCAAGCAAATCTGAAGATAAAAATAGAAAAAGACCTTACCACACACCAGATCTTCAATCACCTGAGTTAGAACAGAGATGATAGTAGTGTTTCCAATTCGTGCTAAAGCTACGGAAGCAGCTGAGAGGATGAAGTCACCAGCTAGAACAGCCTAAGAATAAAAAAAATATATTGATCTTTTAAGTCTTTTCCTGTAAGTGTTAGTACAGACAACACAATTTCCTTTATTCGTGAGTAGACGTGCCATCACATCATCTTCCTACATAAAGCACACATACCTCATTGTAACAGAAAGAAAACAGAAGACAACCAAATATTAAAATTTGAACCATTTTTGAATCGCAATCTTATAGTGCCGTTTATATTTTTTGATATAAGCACCGTCCTCCCTGAGGCAATATATGAATACGTTTGCCTGTGAAGTTTTTTTGAACATTCCTTCTCTATTTGACCATTCCATTGTGACTGTTATGCCATATTAGCTCTGAATTGCCGTAAGTTCTGATGCGTCAGCGTTGTACTTCTTTCCTTGCATTTTCTGATTAAGACCTTCCTTTTAATGCTCTATGAAGAAACACCTCTCAAAAAAAAAAAAAATTTCATGCTGACTGAAAACCTTTTTGCGTTTACTACTGAATCAGAGTAACATAGAGCGTTCTGGATGAGGTACGAGTTCAAAGTATTCCAACAGCACTACAGAGAATGGCATAGGGAATGTAAAATCAGTACAAATCACACTACAATCATACATTATTTAATGCTTCCAACAGTTCAGAAAAGGAACACACATTTGTCTTACCCACAATCTGTGCACACCTCTTCATATTTTTTCTGGCATATCCCAAGACTGTGCCTAGGGATAGTAATGTGACAAAAACCCTAGGTATTTGTGCTCTGCTGAAGCTCAAAGGCAAGTCTTGCACATAATAGCAATCTCACCTTCCTCTCTCCCCAGATTTGATTGACTGTCATTTTTCCTCTGCGAGAATTTGCATCATCAATAACATCATCATGAACTAGGCTAGCTGTGTGGATCATCTCAGCAATTATGGCCACAGAGCGCTGGCTTGCTTGCACCTCCCTAAAATAAAAAAACAAAATTGTCAAATAATTAAATCAATTATATGTGCTGCAATACACTAAAAGAAATCTCTACTAAAACCAAACAAAAAATGTTTCTCTGGAAACAGCTGTTGCAGCTTTTCCCCAGCCTGAACCCCATCTTTCAAACCTGGAATTAGGAAGACAAGAGAAAGTAAAATCATGTTAGTACAGTATGTGCAATGGGACGTTTCCATCCTTATTAGGCCTATTTCTGCCTTGCTGCATTAACAGTACTGCAAAACTCCTGAGTTATTGACTCTAATCCCTCTAAATCCAGACTGTAATAAATAGCACAGCATCAAGGATGCTTGGTTCCAAGGAGATGGAAATCCAGAAAATGGCAGAGAAAAAAATGCCAGGTAGCTTTGTAGATGAGTTTTAAGTTTTCTTTATCTCTGTGTTGCTCTACCTGTAAAATGCAGCATCACAAAATCTCCAAAGCTGGCTAACTCTACTAACCAGCAAGCCAGAGACATCAGCAGGCACAGAAACCTGTATTCTAAGTTTGAAAGACATAACTTATGGATCTCATCCTTTATGTTATCTGATTACCTTAAGACCTCAGAGATTCTTCAAAAGCCTGAGGAATTAACTGGAATTATACTGCAATCACTTTAGGACTGTAAACACTAACTACCTAACACTTACTGAAATTCAGCCTTTGGGAAGATCTAACACTCATGATTCAACCCTCAGTAGATCACACCTACTTTATTTTTTAAACTAGGTGAAAGGAAGGTAATGGAAGAACATAGAAGCAATTATCTAGGGAACAAGGTTGGCAAAATGAACATAAAGAACCAACCTAGCTCACACAAAGGACCATCTACCCTAGTATCCAACTGCCACTGCCTTGTTCTAGTATCTATCTTTCTCTTTTTCTACCTGTTTTCATCATGGGTTGCATGCAGGATCCCAGAAATTGCTATCCTAGTCAGCCTTGCCTTATAACTGTAACAAGCTCACATGGATGTTAAAAAATAAAAAAAAACAAACAAAAAACCACCAAACCCAACAAAAGAAAAAAACCCAAACCAATACCCAAAAAACACCCAACAAAAGAAAAAATTACTTCTGATATATAGATACCTTATTTCTGGTATACAGATAACAGAGCAAATCACACTATTTTCCAGCAGAATAGAAAAAGAATGGAGAGAAACAGAAGATAGTAATTTCAGCTCAGCTGAAGGGCATTTAAAATCTTCTTGCATTGCCTATGTCTATTAAAATCTAGTGATTAATCACAAAATGAAAGAACATCTTGCAGTCTGCTGACATAACATTGCGTTCTGACACCTACCTCTATGCAGAACTCTGCATTGCTGTCAGTGGGAGTTCTACATCCTGAACAATAGCAGGATGTGTGGCTCATAGGCTGTGAAAATGTGGCTTTTAAACAACAGAAAATATGAGCTGGAAACCTTCACAGTTGTTTGAAGGTAAGTTTTACTGTGGACTAGTAATTTAGCCAAATGCTAGTTCAGTCTAAGTAGTTTTCCAAAATAAACTATTATTACTAATTAGGAGAACTTACCTTCAAGAAACTGTAAAGGTCTCCAGCCTCTTTCATGCACTGGTCTCCTTTTGAGGACTCCCTTTTCATTAATTATGTCAGCAGACTGGACTTCCTGCTGGGAAGTAGCAGTAAATGGCAACATTCGCCAACACACCAAAATCTTTCAGTAGTATGAAGACAGCACAAGGACAGACATTTCAAAAGCAGGTTTTGAAAAGTTCTGCATTATAGTGCATTTCATCTCTGACAATGACTAAAAATGGCATAGGAATGCTCATGGTTCATGTGTCTGGTTCCGAGAATGTTATACCAAACATGATAATTTAACCTGAAGGGTTTTTTTTAAACTACTATTTCTGCAAGGTCTCAAGCAAAGTTCTTTCCATAGCTGGCAAAAAATTTTGCAATAGTTTCCTTCAAATATCTTGTGAGAGTAATTCTGAATCAGAGCATGCCTATTTTAGGGAAAACACACAAGAAACAGGATCCTTCTCATTCCCTGCCATTTTTCATTCTGCTTCGCCTGCAAAACAAAAGCAAAAAGTAGCAGTAACTCAAGTCAACAGATAACTGGGTCCCCACAAGGCCAGTAAGTGGAAAGATGCCATTTTTAGGTCATTCTCACAGTAAAGACATGCCAAGATGATATATATTTACATAAAATTTTTATACAAAGTTAAGTTTACCTTTTTACACATGCATTATATTGATTTTTAAGTCCTTGATCATGTTCTGTTTTTCAGTAGGACCCCCTGCTTGATTCTGTGATAAGCTTTTATAGACCTACAGTACCCTGAGGTCTTTTCCATTACAGAACTTGTTTCACGTACACTGAACAAGACCAAGGCTAATCTTACAGGTTAAAAAAACCCCAAACACACCTCTCCCTCCAAATATCCCTCTTAAAAGGAAAAAAAAAAGGCGGGGGGGGGGCAGGAACTCAAACCAACACAAAACAGTATTTACACGCTGTAACAAAGAACTTTGCAACGCGTTTGCCAGTAAATAAATATTGCCAGTTTAAAGATAGGAAAGGTGCAAAAGAACTTGCAAAATTTCTGTGTTACAATGTACGTTTTTGCTGTTAAGTCCCTGTGGCTGAAAGAAACAAACATTTCAGAAACACCATCTGTGACATGGAAGGGCACTGCAAACTAGGGGAAGCACAGAGAACAGATGTGTTAACAGGGGAGCAAATTACAGAACAGCTGAAAAACAGCATACAGTAACAGGCATCTGACAGCCATGCTTTGGAGGAGTGTTAAGAAAAGAGGACTAACGTTGCTGGCAAGTCCTCATATCTTTAGGAAATACTATTCTATAGAGTTTAGCCAGGTCATTATATTTCATCATTTCTCACACTACTCTTATGGATTTATTTCCCTTCACCCCCTAAATCTTTTGTGCTCACTATTTTATCTATTGAGATGTCTCTGTACCTCTTTGGCCTTCTCTTATTTGTCTCTCTCATTTTGGTTGCAGAAACAGAAATAAAAACCCCTATTTGCAAACACCTCTGGAGAATACATCCTTAACAAACATTAGGTCCAGTCAGGCTAAGTGATAATTCTGTGAAATTCTGCACACAGGTATGTGAAGAATGTCAGAGGATGTGTGAAACTGAGGGTTTGCATGACCTCAGCTTAAACTCTACAACAATTCTCACTCTTACACAGAGCTAAGTTGCTACCATTAAGCAAAAAGCCACTGCCCAAGGGACCTAAGGACTCAGGGTTGGACTTCTGACACTTGGATCTTCAAGGGAAAAAAACCAACATAACCCGCACAGAACAATCTGAATGCTTCAGCCACTCATCTTTTTTATAATAGTTCAGATTCTTTATACAACTGTCATTCTCCTTATTACGACTACAGTAAAGTGACTTCACTCTAGAAAGACAGTTAACCTGCTAAGGGCATTCTAAATACCTAGCCTTCCTCAAATCTAAACATAAACAATCATGCCACCTGACCTGTAAGCAGAGCTATCTGGGTCTTCCCCTCCATTCACTTGAGAAGTCAGCTATTTTGGTGGGTCTCTGTGAAGACAAAGAGGTCTCTGTGCACTACCTTGTAAGACCAGGACCTATAACCTTACAAAGTTGCATGCTGTTATTTGAACAGCCAAACAAGGAAGAGTATTACCTTTTCTACTAGTATTGCACAAAAGAAAAACAAACAAACAAACAAACAAAAAACTCCAAATGAAAACAGGCAAAAGCTTACTGGGTCCAGCAAGTTAAGTTGAGAATGGCAGCAAGATGAAGCGGAAACTCAACATCAGTAACACAAACCCCAGAGGCAGAATAAAAAAATGCTAGGGATGAACAGCACAGGATATTGGCTCACCCCACAAGTCTACAGTTGTTGTGGCCAGTATCTTTGATTACATGTGTGGGAACTAAAGCTTCAACAAAGACAAACAAGTCTGGAAGAATAATCAATATTAACTGAGGAAAAGAACAATAAAATGCTTTAAGGGACATGACAAGTTGAAAGAGGAAAAACATCTTTTAAAAAATGTCAGAAGCAGCAGAATGGAAAGCAAGTATTTCTTTCCCTCAGGTCTATAGCAGATTAGCAGAGTTACAAATATGCAGCATTTCCTTCTCTACATATACAGTTTTCCTCACAAACAGGAAAAAGTTAGAAGAACAATTTGCCACCTGGAAGCAAGAAAAATGCTGCTTTAAGAAGCAAAAATAATGAAACCAGTATCAGTGTGAACTGGAAGTATATGTATATACAAAGCAGGTATAACACAGCCTGCTTCAAGAAGCTTAAAAGCAAAAGAGAAGAAAACGCCCATAAAACTTCATCAACTCACAGTAAGTGGGTATCCACAATATGAACGTATCTTCTTTTGGCATGGCCTGCTCAACCCTCAAAAGACATTGGTCATCATGCATGAACAAAAAAGCAGTACACTGAAGACTTGTATAAACATATGTGAAGTTTAATTACAATCACAGGCTTAGAGAAAAGTGGCATGAGGCAAAGAAGAGGAAGGTAAATACCCCAGGATTTCATTCTCTTCCTTTGCTGAAACATTTCTTTTCTCCCTACCTGGAGCTTCATTCTAAAAACAACATGACAGAGATAGTGACTCAAGTCTGTCCTTATACAAGGAACGTCCAGATTAATGAGGAGGCTTTTAAACATCAAACATAGTTTAGAGGTGCTGACAAAAACTGCAACAGATGTACAAAAGCTGCCAAATGACACGGGCATCTATAAATCAGAGCACTTATGCTGAGGGTTGGCTACTGCAAAGCAAACACTTGCCTCAGGCATATGCAGCACTTGAACTCAGATCACGCTTTCTCACTAGCATAGGGCAGGTCTCAAAACTGGTCCTGATGGTTTCAAGACAGCATACTGCATGGACAAGAATATGTCCATGGGCATATACATATGTCAAAAGACAGCAAATATGGTTTGAGCATATAAAGGCAAATTCAGTTCTATCTACAGCTACTTATTATCTTTGATGCACTGCTCACCTCCAACACTACATGACATCAATTCCAGCCTTCTCAGTATTGCACGTACACTACATAATTTCATTCATAAGCTTCTCATGCTACATGCTAGAATGAGATAAAACTATTTTTCCCATTATTCTGACTAGAAGGCTGCTCCAAAAACTCACTGCCCCAGTTGCTAAAAGTCCCCTCCTAAATTTCCACTCTCTTACCAACAGCTTACCAACAGCTCTTTCACCCCTGTTCCTGATAAATTTGCAGACTACAAGTCCTTCATTCTCCCTGATTATCTTTGCAGTCCATCCCTGAAGCTAGCTGGACTTACCTGTTTTTGAACACAAGGATCAGACATGCTGATGATTTCACAAAGCATGATATACAAGGCTATCTGTGCTCCTGTAGCTGAACTGGACATACTATGGTTGATGCATCCTAGGATTACTTTAAGGTTTTTCACAGAGAAGGTGGCTGCAAATCACACTGGGGTTACGCCCTAAAGGGACACTCATGAGCCTCCAAGCTCAAGCAGAAATTTTTGTATTATTGTGCTTCCTTTCATTCCACCACAGATGGCCAGGCAAGAATGATTTTGTCATCAAAAAGTGCCATCATCATGCTCCTGTTTTTCATGTCAAGATCACTCATGAAAATATTAAGCCAATCAGTGGTGTGACAAAGGACATCCTTGAGGAGTTTCACAACCGATATTGTTCCTTTTGCTACCTCTAAGACAACGACAAGAAGTACTGAATGGAGAACAGAATCAGGCTGAAGCGAAGTTCATTAATCCTGGACGTTTTCCTAAAACAAGAGGACTTGGCACACACAGGACAGGACACTGCCAACTAGGTTCTTCTTTCTCCTTTGAATTTATATTCACATAGGAGGGGATATACCAGGAGAGGTGTCATATCAAGTAGGAAAATACATGCCATGCTCCGAGGTAGAAATCAAGCCTAACAAGGCATTAACCTACCGCTAAGGAAAAAATTATGCGAGAGAAATTCCTTAAGACTGATAAATTAGAAACACTTCTGGCAAGGGACCAAAGACTTCATATTTGAAATACTATACGAGGGAAGACTGGAAGCGTAGCTGGAAGGCACAGGAACACTCCAGCCGACATCTTTCCTCAAAATGCAAACAAAACAACTGATGGGAATGTGTGGAGAGAAGCGTTAGTGATCAGTCAGAGCAAAGAGTGTTAAGGTACAGGGTGAGCATGATGTTCTGCTCAGTTAAAACTGATGTTCTGCTCAGTTAAAACTGTTTTCAAAAGACAAGTAACTTGAAGAACATGAGGATTACACCAGCTCTAAGCTTCGAATCTTACATTAAAGTGTAGAAACTTGCTCCTAGAGGGGAAAAAAAAAAAAAAATCTCTGTTTTGAATGTCTTGCAGTTTTGAATATAATCATACCACCTGCTTAATGGCTTTTCTGCATAATTACAAAAAACGCTATCAAAGTCTCTTCTTGCAGTAAAGTTCTTACCTGTGACAAGAGTTTAATAGCTACAGGAGTGGTTACTAATGAAAAATACTTCTAATTAAGTTCATATAGTTTCAAGGACTGTTAATAAAGCATTTATGCAAGAAGCTAAAATTGACTAAAAGCCTTACAAATATCAGATGTTTGGCAACATTATTTATCCATCACCAGTTACAACTGCTGTATAGTCCATAATTTTACATATGGATGCATGTAATAAACCCAGTAGTTCCTTTTGCACTACTAACTACAAAAAACACAGCTTCACGATGGAACTTAAATTCAGGTTTTACTGAGGAGCTTTTTATTTTCATAAAGTTACTAAAGGTATTTTTGGGGAACACAAGAATGATACATTTCAAGTATGATGTAAGTCCATATATCTAAAAGTGACCAACTCACCTGGAATTATTATGGTGAATGTTGCAAGCCCTTGCCATTAGCACCACAATCATTGGTCGAAAGGCCTTTCCTTTCCCATCAAAGTAATAATCACACATTTCCTTAAGTTCTGCTGTAGATACAAGTAATTCCTATAAAAAGGAAAAGAACGTATCAGCATAAAAGTCACAAAGCCAATCTGTTTAGTGTAAGCAAAACAGTATGCATGTATAAGGTTATTGCCTGTATTCATTCCACCCAATGTAAGCTGAAGTTGTTTTTGAAATTACTATGAATAATCTGAAACATAAATGAAGTATTCCAGCAGTGTAAATGAGGAGGGGAAAAAAAAATTGCATTCTGGTTCTATAAGATACATAAAAATGCTCTCTTTGTCTTCAGTTTAAGTTTCAGACAGCTGCTCATAAAGAATATTCTTTCCATAACTATCCTCCAAAGCAATGATTGCCATTAAAATCAGAATCATCATAACATCCCAGAACAGTCACCAAAATCCCTCACCTTTTTAATATCTTCATAGAGATTCTTCAAGTCTTTTCTACCAAGTTGAAAAGGGTCTTGGTATTTTTCATCACTAACTGTCTTACTGCAGCTGCACAAGTGGGATGTACTCGTATGATGAAACCTAGTGACAGTGTTTTTCAAGAGAGTAATGTTGTTAAAAGCAAACTTTCCCTGATTCCCCAGACAGAAACATTTCAAAGTATATCCTCCTCCTTGTCCTTTCCCTTCACACAAAATTTAACCAAATAGCTAAAATACAAGCAGAAGGCATCAAAACACTCTTTTCAGCCAGCTAATAAGGTGCAAGGACAGCACAGCTACGTATTAATGATCATAGACTTCTAGGAGCTGGCAAAGCGCAGCATTTGGCAAACAATAACCACCCCTCCCGCCCCTTAACAGATTACAGAAGTCTTCTGATACACATAAAACTACATTGCTCTCAATTTATTCCTTTTGAATACGCTATTGATAGAATAGCATACATTTGGAGATGAAGCTTTCATCTTCCGGTAACACAATTATTCTGTTACTTTCTTCCCTCTCCTGTATACTCCTGGAAAAACTTTTTTGATAATCCTCTTTTGCACAGCCAGCTACATTATAAATTATAAATTAAATCAATACTTCCAGATAGCCTGATGATGCTATGGAAGTTCATCAGTAAAGGGTGAAAGCTCCACCTGGATGCATTAAGATGCATTAGGCTTAGGCCTGATTTTTTTTATGTCCCTGGAGGAGTTGAAGTTTATGCCCCTTATTATGTTTCCTTTGTCAAAGTGAACCATATGGGCTTTCTTGGGGCATTTTTGCTTTGCCCATTGCTTTCCAGGATGGAGATCCAGGACTTCAATTCAGACTCAGCACCACAGCAGCAGTCTACACAGAATTAGCCAACTATGTACTAGAGAGAATAACCTTATTTTCAAAGTTTACAGCTCACAGGTGTAACTAGCCCGTTCACCTAATAACTACATCTTTACCCATTACACAACAGCATGAAGCTCCAACTTACCGCCAAAATATATTACATATTTTTGGAAATGACAAAGTTGAACTTCTTTGGGTAAAGTGACACATCTGCACAACAAAAAATCAGGATTAATTTAATAGAACTTTAAACTGACAGAAAACATTTGATTACATAAACCAAGCGTCTGTTCATGAGCACTGCTCTATTTCTCCATTTTAACAACCCAGCAGCAAAGGGAGTTTCATAATCTCTTCCATATCATGTGAGACGTAACGGCTAATATGCGCATTAGCTTCTGACTTAAATGGACTCTTCTGCTCAGGAGCATTGGACTTTCTCCCCTTGCAGGACCAGCCCAGAAGGCGGATCAGTTAACTTCCCAGAACTGCTCTAATGAAACCTTGCTGTTGCACTCGTGGAAGGTGCAATTTTCAAACGTTCCCCATCTTGCAGATAAATCTGGACTGCACCAGTAAAGGCATAGAGAAAAGGGCAAGAGCTTCTTCTGTAAACTACTAAGCTAACAGAAGAACAACATGTCCTTGTTTTTCCCTGAGGCGATTTTAATTCAGCTTGCTTCTTATGGTAATTTACACTTGCACATCTTCCCTGCTAGATGTCAAGAACCTAACCTCCAAACCCAGCAATCTCTCCAGTGATCTCTCCCTGCAGACAGAGCCTAGGAGCCTGGGGGAAGGCGCAGTCCCAGGTACACGATTCCAGCAGAGTTAGGCTGAGAAAGGAAACGCAACTTTTGCTCCGCTTCTGGCAGCACTGCCAGGAACTACCCAGCCCTGCCCTGGAGTGCACGCTGACTCAGGGGCCCAGCCCTAAATCATAGAAACCCATTTGTTCACCAAACTGCCTCTCCAAAAACCCACATGGAAACGCTCAAGGAGACCTAGCACTGGTGAAGAGTTCCCCCAACTTGCTCCTCATGCCTCAGTGTCTCCTTGTACGCGGCTTGAAGACTCTCTCTTCTTGGACACAGGGAGAGAAACAAGAGCACCGCAATGGCTCCAGGGCACCCTTCCATCCATCCTCCTGGTCTACAAGATGAAAAAAGGCCAGGCAAGGAGACGAGGGAAGGAGAGGAAGAAGAGGAACTCTAACTTATCACAGATTTCCAACTCACTACTGTCTGACTTCAGTGCCCAACCCTACAGCCCAGACCTTCATAAGTTTGCTCTCTCGCACCTCACCGTTTTCTGTTAAAAAATAGCTGATCTCTTCCTATTCTTCCTTCGGTGAGGGCACAGGCAGACTCTCTCCTTTACACTCTGTAAGGCCGGGTCACCCGCGATGCTGGACACATCACAGCCAGAAGAACACTTTCCTGCGGGTCAGAACAGTAGCTTGACCTTGTGAGGAAGGTGTAAACGAATGCAGCAAGAGAGCCGCCCCCCACTACAACTCATAATGCTAACTTGCGCACATGCACGTTGAAAATCTGACGCTACTGAGAATCGCTTTCCCTGCTCCCACCTAGAGAAGTCTCCGAGAGGTTCTTGCCCACAACACTAACCGATCCTGCCCTGAAAACCCTTAAGCGAGTATTTTAACCTTGCACCGAGAGCGCTCCCGCCCCCTGTAAGGCCCCCCCCTCCCGCAGGCAGGGAACTGCCCGCCGGCCCTCGCACACCGCCATCGCCTCCGGGCCTTGGCGCTTCGCGGGCGGGAGGGAAGAGCTGGGCTGAGAAAGGCCGAAGGAGCGGCGGCCCCGACGCGGGGCAGGCAGCTCCGACCGCCCGACCCCTACGCCCCCCGCCGCCCCATTCATTCCCGGTGACCTCCAGGCGCCCGCCGCCGCGCCCGCACTCACCGCCTCGCTGGGGGCCGGCGGCGGGGCGCGGGAGCCGGGCCCCGGCGGGCGGAGGCGCGGCAGGGAGCCGAGCGGCGGCGCCCGGCGGGAGGAGGCGCCGCACCGCCACCACCACCGCAAGGCCATGGTGTCCCCCAGCCCCGCCGCGCCGGCACCGCCTTCCGGCACCGCCGCGACCCGGACGCGGAAGCCGGCCGCCGCCGCCGCCCTCCGGCGGGGGTGCCGGGAGGACATCCGAGCAGGCGGGTGGCGGGCCCCCTCCCTTCCTCTGGCCGCTCCGTCGGGGCGCCGAGCGCGGCTGAGGGCCGGGCGGGAGAGCGGCGCCGCCTGGCAGCGCCCGGCCCGAGCACCGCGCCCGGCCGTGGGACGGGGCTTGGGCCGCCGCCCTTCACCGGGGATCCGGCTCTGCCGGCCCGCCCGGCGGGCGTGTGGGGGCGGCCCGCCCGGCCCCGGCCCCGGCCCGGTCAACGCAGGGAGAGCGGGCTTCGGCGGCAGCCGCTCTGCCCCTCCCGCTCGGAGACGGCGCCCGCTCTCCCCTGAAACGCCTGTGAAGAGATGATAGAGGAGGGCCCCTTTTTTTGAGGGGAGGGAGGCTTCAAGCCGGTTCCTCACGTGCCTTGGTGAAGGCGAGCTTTGGGGGACATGTGGTGGCCGCCCTGGCTGGCCGCCTGGCTGGCGTGGGCCGCCGGGGCCGGGGCCGGCCGCCCGGCCCCGCTGTGCGGCTCCGGCGGGCTCTGCCGGGCTCCTCTCGGCCCGAACGCCTCGCACCCAGCGCCGGGCCACTGCCCGCGGCAGCGGGGGGCGGCTGAGCTCTGCGCCTGGCCCCTCTCCTCCGAAAGCCTCCTAGGTACGCCCCGCTCTGCCCCGGTGCTGGTGTACGTGCACCCCGCTCTGCCCCGGTGCTTCTGCTTGGTGGGTTGTAGCAGCTACTAAAGCAGTAACTAAGTGAAGACCTTATATACACAGTCAAATACTTCACTACTTTTAACATTAAAACTAGATTGGCCATAGGGAGGTGTGTGGGGGGGGGGTTCTTGTTTTTTATTGTATTAGCAATTTATTGTAATGGAGAGATGTGCGAGTCCCCGTTAGGTGTTAATGCAGAATTGATAACCTGACACCTGATTTGAAGTACACAAAGCGGTATAGCTCTCGGGCATACGGAATTGCCTGTAATAATGAAGACAATTTATATGATAACATTACAGAAATAATTTCTTTGGGTGATGCAGTTACTTGTGAGCATTAAGAAATAATAACCGGTGATAAATCATGTGGCATCTGGCTATAACAGGATTTGTTATTAGAGGTATTGAGAAACATGGCTAACAGCAAGTCTCCAGAGATGCTAACTGACTTACAATTTTTACAAAACAGTGACTATGAGGTACTGGGATTTTAGAATTAACACAGAATCATAAGATTGTTGCAAGCAAAAATCCATAAAGATGTTAAACCACACAGTATCAGTCCAGAGTTATAAAACAATATTTGTCCTCTGTTAACTATGGTTCAGGGCATGGAGTAGGTCTGAAGGAAGAATGAAGCACATCTTTTGAGTACGTGTATTATGCTACAGCAAGAACTACATCTTCTGACCCTTTCGTTCGCCGTTTACATTACTCAGAGAAGGCTTCAAGCTGGTTTCTTAGGTTACTTGGTGATGACTGCTGCATATGGACTGTATACCACAGTTAACTGGTGCACAGTGACTTAATCTGTTGCCCTACATCATTCAGCTGTGGGGGCAGCTGAACTTTTCTGTCTCATGCAAATATCTTTTAGAGTTGTATATAATTGAGTGCAATATAAAACTGCCCTGAGACTGTTCTAATCACAGGTAATTGAATCTACGCTTAAATATTATTTAGATCTTAAAACCAGCATGCCCTGCCAGTTTTTTTAACTGTAGAAATCAATCCTTCTTTTAAAAAATCCCAAACAGAATAATATCCTGAAATTATTTGACCTTGCTTTTTTCATGCAGCCTTAAAATACATAGTGGTAAAGAGTCGGGTTTTAATTGTTTCTGAAGTATTTGGATTGGATTTAAGAGGAGAGGTATTAAGAATAATATGATTAATTGGGGTTTTTTAAATATTTCTTGTCTGTTTCATGTTTACAGATACTTTTCCAGTTGATGCGACCCAGGAAAATTATGTCCGTAATGTGAGAAACTGCATTTTTTCAGTTGTCTATCCTACACCTTTTAAATCTAGAGTTCGTCTTGTAGCTGTTTCAAAGGTTGGCTATTATTTTTTTGTTCCTCTCTAATTAGTGGAGATTGTTAATAAGTGTACTAAAATATATTTTAATATTCGTATGCTATTTATTGTGAAAACATCTTATCGATATATACTTTAAACAAACAGAATATTGAAAACATATTGTGAGATGTCTTTTAATAATGAAATCTGTAGAGAAAACACATTCATTACCACTGAAAATTTGATCATATTCAAGTACCATCTGTTTTGCTTTTTTCTCCAGGAAGTTCTTGAAAATATTTTGGATCTTGATATATCTGTCAAAGGAACATCAGATTTTCTTCAGTTCGTCAGTGGTGGAAAAGTGATACTGGGGTCTGTTCCATTGGCCCATAGGTACGGGGGTCATCAGGTAACTATGGCACTCATTCTTCCAGGTGGAATTATGTAGGTCTTTTCCTGTGAATTGTACCTTGATAATTCCTGTAAGTAAATGAGTATATCCCTCTAAGTATATGAAATCTTACAAACAGTTTGGTTGCAAATTTGTTCTTCATGAGGGACTGCAGGTGGAAGAGAACTATAATATTCTTTCATGGTACCATGTCTACTTTTTCTGCTTCTGTTTATGCCAGAAGCAAATTATCTTTTTAACTTCTGTTAGCTGCAGAGTCTGCTTAGCACCCCTGCAGCCTGATGAGCTCTGATTCATGCTAGGTATTATCAGTTCAGAGGAGTGAAGAAGGACAGAGCTTCACTGCAATACCATGATTACTGTGAGTTAGGTTTCATTGAAAAGGGTAAGATTATTCATGGAAAAAGAATGGTAGAACTTGATTTGTAATTTCCAATTAAAAAAAAATTACAAGCCATGTCAGTTTAAAGGCTTATTATACAAAAGAGACAGGGCTGTAGCTGTACGTTGTAGCTGGAAGGTAGAGAAAAAAAATGGGGATTACTGGCATTATTCTTTTTCTGTGGTTTTCTGATTCATTATTGGTGTGAGTGTGGAAATACAGCTTCAGGCATCAATATCTTAATGACTACCTGAGCAAATGTGTCATTATATTGTGTAGGTCACAGAGAACCTACATGTAATTTGTACTGTTTCAAGTATAACTGCTATAAATGATGGAAGAAAATAACTTGATTTTAATTTTTGTCAGTTTGGTAGCTGGGCAGGTCAGCTGGGTGATGGAAGAGCCCACTTGATCGGAGTATATACAAACAGGTGTGACATTTTTTTAAGTGACCGATTCAACTCTATTCTATTTAGCTGATTCATGCATAGCCCAAGGCGTACTGTTAGAAATGCTAATGATATTTTTGCAGGCATGGTGAGAGGTGGGAACTACAGTTAAAAGGATCAGGAAAGACCCCATACTCCAGGTAAGTTGCAGTTAATCTATATACACCAAAACTGGATGTTTTCCATCTGAAATTTGCTTTGATTTTATGACCTATTCCTTATTTCTCTGTTCTCCATAGGAATGGTGATGGAAGAGCTGTGCTTCGCTCTTCTGTGCGAGAATTTTTGTGTAGTGAGGCCATGCACTATCTTGGAATTCCTACAAGCAGGGCTGCTAGGTATTTTTCTCTTCTTTTTCACAGCATCCTAATTTAGAGGTAATTTTGTGCCTGAGTTTCACTGAGCATCAATAAAGTGGGACAGTTCGTTTCCAAGAGGATAAATCTTTCTTTTCATATGTATGCAACCAGAACAAGATATATGCCTCCAGTTTCATAGATTTTTGGATAAAACTTTCCAGTAATAACAAACTCCAGCAGTTAATCCATTCACTTCTGTCTTTGGTATGTTATGTACTACTTTGGTTAAATATGATATTGTGCACTGTGTGTGTCTTGCGGTAAACAGTTGTTGTTCACTGGTGAGACTGTCTTAACTGAATTACCTTAGTTTGAAATCTGGTTCATTTTGTAAAGAAAGTAAAAAGTGGAAGTTAGATTGAGTGATTATATCTGACACTAACTCCCCTCTCCAGCTTTTATGATACTGCAATGAAGAATTTCTACTCTTTAAAAAAAAAATAAAATGGTTCTCCCCCTTGTTGCTTACCAAAAGACTTGCAAAAACAGCAGGGCTAGATTCCTGCCCTGTAAATAATAATAATACCTTTAGTGTATGTGGATAATCAATGAGTCTCTTAATACATTTTACATGGTTAATAAGTGAGTCTTTTATTACACACAAGTTAAGCATTTGGATGAATTTTTCTAGAATCAGGCTAAGTAGGAAAATGTTGAAAGTGGCTATTTCTGTATTGTCATAGTCACCTAGTTGCAATTTTTAAGGTTGGTAGGAAAAAATGTCAGTCAAATGAATAGATGTTAATATTGGAGGTAGTACTGAATGCAGGTAATTGTTCTCATTTCCTTATTTGTGCAAACACCCCTTGAGCAGAGAGGGAGATTTCATAAAAAAATAATTTAAAACTAATTCTGATTGAACCAAAGACGACTAATAAATACATTCACTCATTTGGATGTTTTTCTCAGAATTAAGTAAACTGAATTTTTCAGATGATTGTGTTTAAAATGTCACATTCATTTTGTGTTCCAAGTAGTCTCATGTCTGTACTGCATCATTTCAGGCTTTAAAGAAAGTAAACGTTCTGCAGAAAAAGCCTGTACTCAGCTGCCATGTGACTAGGTGTCTGTATTTGCAAAAATTCTGCAAATCTCTCTAGCATTAATTCTAACACGTTTGCTCTGTTGAAGTGCAGTGTTTGTAAATGACATTTTTGATGGTTTATTCACTGACTTCACCTTGAAACCCTTTGCTTTTGGTTGTTAATGCAAAACTTCAAATCTGTCTGCATATCAGCAGGAAGGCATCTGGCAAGGTTATAGCCTTTCTTTGCTGTCATCTCAACAAATTGTTCGGTGCAAAAACAATATGAAATTACTCCTTAACTGAGCACAAATTCTGTTGAGTACATAGTTTGCTTTAGTTCTTTGCTGGCAAATTGGTTAAATGCCTGGCTCTCTTAATTGCTATACAAGCTCTCCAGACTGTTCGCAAGACTTCATTTGGAAGAAAACCCAGCTGATATCCGTATTTTTCCCAATGGGGAGCTATTGTACTGAGGCTGGTGGGATGCACTTACAGAGGTCTTGTGAAGTCTTGGCAGAAGTGTGGGGAAAAGCCTTACGGCTAATCCCAGAACACCCAGCAGGTTGGTTTGCTCTATTAATTTTAAGTACTGTGTTCCCAATGGCGTGCTACAGTTTATGACTGTACTGCCAGATAAAGAACACTTCTTCATAGGATACCATTTTAGTCACATACTGGGACTACCAGTGAGCAGTGTTATGCATTAGGTCAAAAGGGTGAGCCAATATGCATGGTTTTCAGGGTGGCCCTTACTTGCACAGGGCTTGATGTTCATGCAAAACAGCAAGCAGAGCACTTGGGATTGTGAAGTCCAGCCCTTAAGCTAGAACCAGGAGTAGGGAGGGATATAATCCGTCTGTCCTTCTGTGAGTGCTGTTCCAGCTTCTCTGGTGTAAGAGCAATTTCAGTGTTCCCATTTCCCATGGTTGAGTGTACATCTGGTCTCCTGCTGTCTTCTCTCAAGTCATGGTACAGTTACCAGCTATAGGGACCATTTGAAAACTATTTTTGTAGTGGGAATGTATGTATCTTTATGTGGCTGTTCAGCTATCTGGCCAGCCCTTAAGTGTTGCACATCCATTAACTTGTATTAATAACTAACCAAATGTTGATGCCCCTGTGGATTTTTTTGTCAGTAATAAGAGAAGTGCTGCTATTCTGCAGGAATTTTGCAGAGAGCCTGCTAAGAGTTACATAGTCAAAAAACCCCAACCCTTCTGGCAGAGGTCTGTTCAAAACAGTAAAATTTAGTAGCATTATTATTCTGACTCCTGTCCCCTCGTGCTCTGATGCACACAATATTTTGTTTGTGTCTGGGGTTCATTCCCTGTTTTTGAAAATTTTTGTTTTCTTGAAGGATTAAGATTTTCTTCTTTCAT
Source organism: Haliaeetus albicilla (assembly GCF_947461875.1). Classification (NCBI taxonomy): domain Eukaryota; kingdom Metazoa; phylum Chordata; class Aves; order Accipitriformes; family Accipitridae; genus Haliaeetus; species Haliaeetus albicilla. The sequence goes on along the minus strand of NC_091484.1, from coordinate 62,429,223 downwards.
CTCATTTATGTCAGCACTTTTTGTACTTAATCCTACACACTTAATAATCGTATATGATTGTTTGCAAAAGAGGGTTTTTTTGAACAAAATTTCCTAATGTTGCTTGTATCGCTGCAGCTCCACTAACAGGAGCAGATTGATTTCAGATACTTTTTTCCTTCTTCTGGAAGAGTTCACTGCCTGTTCTTTGCAGTTAATGGAGAACATTGTTTGGATAGCTATTGGATACCTTCAAAAATATTGAATATAATAATAATAATAATAATTTAGTTTCAAAGCCACAGTTACTGTTGCAAGCAACTGCATTGTGCAAGAATTCAGAAAAATCATTCATTTTCATGATTTTTTGTACATATTTATGTTTATATGCATACCCCACATTTTTCGTTCAGCTAAATTATTTCTAAAATGCTGATGCTGAAGTATATAAAACCAGAATCTAGTGTACTCTCGAAATTTAACACTTGGGAGTTTTTTTAACTCTGTGACTGTTTTCAGTCATATTTATGAATGGAATATTAGGTTTGCCTCTTGTCCTTTTCTGTGTACCTCCAGGGAAAGTTTGGTTCTGTCTTCTGTGCAGTCTTCAACTACCTAATAGATAAATAGCAGCTATAAGTAGCTGCGTTAAATTTCAGATGGCATGCCACCCAACTATTATGAATAATGGAATCATGGAATAGTTTGGGTTGGAAGGCACCTTTAAAGGTCATCTAGTCCAACCCCCCTGCAATGAGCAGGGACATCTTCAACTAGATCAGGTTGCTCAGAGGTCCAACCTGACCTTGAATGTTCCCAGGGATGGGGCATCTACCACCTCTCTGGGCAACCTGTGCCAGTGTTTCACCACCCTCATTGTAAAAAGTTTCTTCCTTATACCTAGTCTAAACCTACCCTCTTTTGGTTTAAAACCATTACCCCTTGTCCTATCGCAACAGGCCCTGCTAAAAAGTCTGTCCCCGTCTTTCTCATGAGCCCCCTGTAAGTACTGAAAGGCTGAATAAGGTCTCCCTGGATCCTTCTCTTTTCCAGGCTGAACACCCCCAACTCTCTCAGCCTTGCCTCATAGGAGAGGTGTTCCATCCCTCTGATCATTTTTGTGGCCCTCCTCTGGACCTGCTCCAACAGGTTCATGTCTCACCTGAATAGAATAATGTTTTCCAGTTGCCAGCAAGCAAAGATAAAGAAGAATTGTACAAAATCAGCTTTTTTTTGCCTGCTGCTAGACTCTTGAACAGGAAGGCTTCTGTGCCTATTGAGGGGACAACACCTCTTTCAGAAGACAGCACCAAGCATTACTTCTGCTGGATTGTCAGTGTAATCCCAGTTGCTTGGGAGAGAAAACTTCCTACACATTAACCTTAGGGCAATATGATGCCCTTGCATAGTTTGTGAGGATTGATTCCATTTTATTTTTCCTGATATAACAGAAAATACAGTGAAATTACATATTTTATTTTGTAAAATGAATGTAAGCTGTGAAATATTTTAGAGCAAGCAAAGTTGTTCAAAGCACTCACAAATCACAATATTTGGATAAACATGAATATTTATAGGGTGTGCAGAATTTTAAGGCAAATGAAAGGAAGAGATTGTTTTTTAAAAATCCAAGTAGCAGTGAAGAAGAAAGGGATAATTATAATGTATCATCAAAATTATGCCTTTTTTGTGTATTGATACTATTTGAAGAGTTCCTGATTGCTAAGGGTCCCAGATCTGTCCCGGAAATTCCTGAGACAACAGTTTTGGCCCGTGTAAAGGGCAACCTCCATCTGATGCAACAATTTGGTTTCTAATTTCTCTGTCCTTCTAAATTCACTGTTGTCCTCAGGGAAATTGTGACTTATTTAATGTTACCATCACACTAATCAATCACTGAGGTTCCAAGTGAATGCAGTACTTTTTCTGAATGCAACCCCCTCCCCAAGAACAGTGTAAGTAAGTAACGGAAATTGGACAGCATTGTATAAATACAAAATAAATGCATCATGCTAATGAAGCTTGGTAAGCCTCGACTTACTGTTTGCCTGTGCCATTTGTAAATACAAAGCTATGCCAGCAAAAAGGTCTTTCTTTTTATGAAAGAAGTAAAGTTATGTAAAATATGACTTGATCTTCATTGTAAATTATTTTTCCTGAGATAACTTTTTAATATTCTTTTCTTGTTTGTTACAGCTTAGTTGTAAGTGATGATGATGTGTGGAGAGACCAGTTTTACAATGGAAATATTAAGAAAGAAAGAGGTAATGAAGACATTTCAAATAATCTGTTGCAACACTGTAACTTAATTCTCCATTACAAAAATGAGTTTTAATGTGATAAATGTGTAATAAAAAGTACTAAATAGGCTTCATTTCATTTATTAAGATATAAAACCTCTCCCGAGAAAATCAGTCTGAAATATATCTTAGTTAAAGAAATGAAGTCCTATGAACAGGTCTGCTATGATTGTGGCATATGTGTTGTAGGGGTGTAATTTTTATTTTCACTTGCCATTACAAAAATGATACTGGAAACTAGGGAAATTTTCCATTGTTCTGACAGCAATACTAGGATGGTGGGAACGCTAGTGGGGCTGTGCCGTTGCTACCTCATCTGTACCTGCTCTGGAAGAGAGTGGGATGGCACAGCATGGGGAAAAATCTATTTATGTTGGTTCTTTCTTTGTTGGTAGCATTAGCATCTCTAGAGTAATTCTAGTATTAATGCAGTACTGGGATTTTGCCTGTGTTTGCTGGTATAGCAAATTAAGCTTTATCATTAAAATGTATGTGTAGTAAAGTAATATTAGACATACTCATCTGTTATACCTTGAGCATACTTACACAAACACCAGTTTAACTATGCATATGTAAATTCTGCATCTATAGAAACAACACATGATGGCTTTTACTATAGAACTGTTTTATTTTGCTGATACTTTGTTTACATTTAAACACATGTGTCTATATTTAAGGTGCAATAGTGCTACGTCTTGCCAAATCGTGGTTTCGTATAGGATCCTTAGAAATCTTAGCTCACTCTGGGGAACTGGACTTACAAAGGTTTGAATTTAATCTTCATAGTAACTATATTAGTTCTCTTAACAATTGAATATATATTAGAATGCACATATACAGTTGGAATTTATACATAAATTATTTAGAAAAGAAGATTGCGTAATTTAGCAAGATAACCTGCTGTTTTTATACAAGCATACAAAAGATCTTAACTTATAGGGGTAAAACCGCCTAGATGTTTTTGAAGGCCTGGATCTTACAAAATGAGAAAGGTTTTATAGCTGAAGTAGTTCTAGTAACTAAGCACTAGGGAGGAGTTGTTTGTTTTGGAAAGATTTGTAAATTTAAAGTATAAGTTCCTACATTTCTCATAGCTGTCTGTGAAGCTTTATTAACAGAAATATGAAATAAATCACTAGCATAAGTATGTTGTATAAAGTGTGCTCTCCAGAAACATGCAGAACCAGAGAAGTATACTAGGTCATCAATTATTGCACAGTTTTAAGCCTCTTAGCAATACTAATTTGTGTGTCAAGCAATTAGCGTGACAAATTTTTAGGTCTGCTGCAAATATTTAAAAGTTGGTCATTTCGCCTCAGGAGCAATCGAAATTCTTCTGGGGTGCTTAAAAACGAGCAAGAGCTCATAGCAGCAGTTATACATTGTAGTAACCGATAATTCAATTTAACTTCCCACATCACTCTATGCTGTCTTTCTTTCCTTTTTTTTTTGAAATCTCACAGCAGATTTTAGTTGTAAAAATGAAAGATTGAATTAAGGAACTGATTTTAAGTTTTGGGTTGGGTTTTTTTGATTAAAGTGTTTATGACCTGTTGGATTTAAGGAGCATGTAAAGATCACTTGTACTCATGCAACATAGACAACTCCTTCCTGCCTGTTTTGGAGAGGGCCTCAGAAAGAGTGGCCAAGAGCAGGCCAAGGCTGGTGTGACTGACTGTGCTTCCTCCTCAGAGAAGGTCCTCCTGGAAGAGGATGTCCTGGAGCAACCAGCTAAAATTCAGAGGCAATAGGTTGGACACCCTTCTAAAGGTCAGGTTGCTAGGTACTCTGATAAAATCATCACAGTTTGAGGACAGTTCAGTGATTTGCTCTAATAACCTGATTAGAAGGTAAAATCTAGATATTTGTGTGCATAGCCGAACAACCGTTGCCCAGGTCCAACCCTTGCCCAGGCTGCCTACCTCACGTACAAATGGTGCTTACAGTTTCATGTGCCAGTGGTCCTGGCTGGCTCTGACCACAAGAGGGTCCTACAGGGAGCTCCTAAATGTACGACGTGCCAGCTGCTCTACTTTGAAGCTTTAGATCTGCAAAGATCTGCATCTGACAGGCACTGCGATTTTTAATGCATGTGTCCCAATTTCCTGAGCCTGTCTTGTAGGACTATGCAGCACTGTTTTGGGAATGGCCAGTTACTATGGCAAGTCATGCTACTTCATAAGAATTCAGCCATAAAATTTTCTTTGTGAGAATTCTGATGTAGAATTATTCCTTGTAATCATATAAGGGTTTTTTGGATACGCAAATTTTTTTTTTTCCCTAAAAACTTATATTACTGCATGTGAAACCAGATCCTGGTGTGCTCTAGAAGTTTAACACGTGGGAATAATTTTAAATCTACCAGGCAGTCTCCACTCATATTTATGACTGGAACCTTAGGTTTTATCCCTAAGCATTTGGAAGGGCTTAACCCAAGACTCACTGGAATAAATAGATTGAGTTTTCTAGTAACTGTTTGCAGCAAGCTGTAGATCAGCATTTAGCTGTTTGAAAACAAGAATTTTGAATGATCAGTTCTAAAAGTACCATTTTTATTTAAAGAATTCTGCCTCTCTTTATTACAGAAGATTGCTAGACTTTATCATCCAGGAACATTTTCCATCAATAGCCATGAATGATTCAAATAGATATCTGGTAAGTCTTTTTTAAAAATTGTTTTTATTTTCCACAGGCATGTGAACAAAAATTATACAAAGTTTTTCGAAGTTTCAAGTTTTAAAAGGTTTTACAATTTGAAGTAAGCTTCCAGCTTTTATTAGTAAAAGTTTGTTGATTCTCTTCAGTAAAAACCTGCTGCTTGAAGTTTTTTTCCTCAAAGACAAGTAAGAGCATTCTTCACCACTTTTCATTATGGAAATGTTTATTGGGAAGCTTCCATTTTCTGTTCTTTTTTGTTCTCTCACTGCTCAGATTTTAAGTTAGCAGTTGTCATGAAGTGATGAATTATGCTTTTTCTAGTATAAATGTAGTATATATAGTATATACTAGTATATACACTAGTATATATAGTGTCTTTGTTTCTGTTTTGGACTTTTTAATTTCTTTTAGGGCATCTGGATGTACTTATTTAACTATAGTCTTTGCTGGATAAGGGTATTGTGCAGTCACATCATTCAGAATGTGAATGAAAAGTCCTGACAGACAGAGATATAAATTTAAAAATAGAATGTATGACACATTTCTAAAATTAATCAAATGTTTATGTTATTTATTGTATTCAATATTTTTGATTCAGAGGACTTGAAGTAAAAGATGTATTTGATTTTAGGAATTTTTCTCTACAGTCGTATCAGAGACTGCAAATCTGATTGCATTGTGGATGTCTGTGGGGTTTGCACATGGTAAGCTGCGGTAGATGGCATTGGCTTTACAGAAGTGACTTTTTGTAGTCATGCTGCTTTTATTTGTCACTTTGTTCTTCAGTTCTTCTGATGTCTTGGCCTACAGTATCTGTTATGCATTAATATACAAGTTTTTTCGTAGCAGAGTTAGGAGCACTTTCTGATCTTTCAAAGCATGACTGTATCTGACAGAAGCAAGAATATGGGAGCAAGAATTCTCAGAATTGAAATAGTCTGATGTATGAAGACCATGTACTGATGTCTTACATAAGTTTAAGTGCTCTGAATTTGATGCATCTACATAAAAATCTGGCCTTTTATAGTATATAGGATACAGTGCTGTCCACCTTTGTTTCAGATTTATATTATGAAAAATAAAATAGCATTCTCTTGCTAATACAGCACCCAGTCAACTTGCAAGGAAGCAGCTAATGACCAATTTGCAAGATGCTGTTTCAATACTGTGTAGCACTGAAAAGAAAAGGAAACAGTGCCACCTAGGTATAGAGACCAGACGCAAGATAGTGTAGCGAACAGTTTCTCATTTTCATACTTAAAATGCATGCCAGGTCAAGAGTAAGAGAGACAAGTTTATTTTCCAGAGTCTGATTTCTGAAAGGTCACTGCTCCAAAGTTTTCTAGATTCAGTGGATCTATTTCACAGAAAATTTTCTAGAGGCTGCAGGGTTCAGGTGGAATTTTAACTTTTGCCTCTCCTCGTTTAATTGTAGGTGTGTGCAATACAGATAACTTCAGTTTATTATCCATAACAATAGATTATGGTCCATTTGGATTCATGGAGTCCTATGACCCAAGTGAGTGTAGCACCTGTTTTTAAATATAGTTTTTTTACTTAAAAAATTCTTTATATTAATTTATATAGTTTCCATGTGCATGAAAACTCCTAACATTATTAGCAGAAAAACCCCAAGCATTTGTATCGTTTGAAGAGTTTTAGGGAAAAAAATTATATCAGAGGTCAGTTCTATGATACACTGTGCAGTTTGCATTTCAAGTGCTAAAAGTCATGTTAATAAAATACTACTATTAAACTCATTTTCAGGAGAATGTTTCCAGTTGAACTTCATCAGTTGAATAGATGCTACAACAGAAACCTAGAAAACTAAAAATTGCATATTGCTGTAAGCAGCCAAAAGCAAAAGCGTTATACAGTAACTTTGCATGCATCATGCTCTAGCTTTATAGTCACAGCAGCTAATCCTATGTTGGAAGAAAACAAATCAAACCTACCTAGTCATGGCAACCTTTCTTTGAAAGTATGAACTCAGTCAGTCTGGGATTGATAGATATAGGTTCAGTATGTACATAAATGCATATTATTAATTATTGTTTAGAGGTTGCATCTGAGTAAGCTTCAGAACCAACAGTGGTTATCATCTTGTTTGTTTTCTGCAGCCTCAAATTCAGGAAATCACATAAGAATAAGAGAATAAGTGTCATATTGTTTCTATTGCACTGAAAAAACAGTGCTTTTCTGGTTTTAGATCTTTATATGGTGGGTTGATTGACCCCAGCCAGCAATTAAGCACCCACCAGCCACTCATTCACTGCCCCCTGCTGCGTGTTGCCGGAGAGAATGGGAAAAGCAAAGATGAGAAAAAGCTCATGGGTCAAGATAAAGACGGTTGAATAAGTGAAGGGTAAAAAAAAGGGGCGGAGGCAACCAACAAACAATGCAAAGGCAATCACTCACCACCTTCCACCACCAGACTGATGCCTAGTCAGTCCCCAAGCAGCAACTGCCTTGGAAAAACTACCCCCAGTTTTTATTGCTGAGCATGACATTATATATGGTCTGGGATATCCCTTTGGTCAGCTGGGGTCAGCTGTCCCAGCTGTGTCCCCTCCCAGCCCCTTGCCCACCCCAGCCTAACTTGCTGGGGTTGCAGAGTGCGAACAGAGACCTCGATGCTGTGCAAGCACGGCTCAGCAATAGCTAAAACATCGGTGTGTTATGAACACTGTTTTAGTCACAAGTCTAAAACACAGCGCCATACAAGCCACTATGAAGAAAATTAACTCCATCCCAGCCAGAGCCCATACACCCTAGAACCAGATGAAATGCTTTAAAATTCAGATTTGAACAACCACCAGATCTGACAGGTGTGTCACAGGTCTCCTCCTTAATGCTTCATTTGTTATTAATGTCCTCTGAGGACTCAGGCAATGCTGTGCACTGATCAGCTTATCTGCATTTGATCTGTGCAAGGGATTCATACTGCATCTATTCAGAGACTGGTGCATAGATTTTGCTTCTGGATACCTGTAACTTGCATAGCAGATATTTACTATCTCCCAAATAATGGATTTGCTTACTGGAACGTGTTAGTCCTAATTTTTATGTGAATACAAAAATCTTGCTTGTACAACTGAAACAAATCTTGCTTAGGTGGCTTATTTATTTAAATACATGTTTATACATGTTACTTTTCCAAAAATACTTGTAAATCCCAAATCTGATTCTACAGTTGTTTGCTTAGTCTGTGTGCTAAATAGTAGCACTATATGTAGTAAAAACATTGAATAAGACATTGTTTTTAGTGTAAAAATGGTCTTTTGCTGTTTAAACATCTGAATTTATTTTGTATCTTCAAGTAGAAAAATGTCACTTGTGACACATGGGAACTTGTCTGTGAAGGATGTGCTCCTTAGATTTGCAAATAATAGATCTTGAGTTAAATCACTGTAAATAAGTATCCTTGTGATCTGATTTTAAATATTTAGTGGCTTTAGGGCTTTTATTAGTTTGCTGTGTAAGTATAAAAATGAATGCACTACAATATTTTAACATTGATTGTTTATTGTAATTACTCTGTTGTGGAAAAGTAATGTTTTGTTTGAAACAGATTTTGTTCTAAACACATCTGATGATGAAAGGAGGTATAAAATAGGAAACCAGGCAAATGTTGGGCTGTTTAATCTGAGCAAGCTGTTACAAGCTCTAAAACCTTTATTGGATCCCAGGCAAAAGCAGCTGTAAGTAATCCTTAAAATATCTTAATGCTTAAAAGAACTAGTGAGATGGGAGACCATCTAATCACCATATGCATAGGAAAGAAAGGGATTAGCTTTTAAGATCTTTTTTTCTAAGTGGAAGTTGATTCTGAATTAATTATTGGTCAGAATAAGGTTGGAGGGAGGGGAGAAAGGTTTTCATTGGTCATAAATAATAGCAAGATATGACTGGAAGATGGTCCTAGATGTTATGTGGTCCATTCTCCTTTCACTAAGGTAGGACCTTTGCCTGTAGTTTTCTATTCTAAGTTTGTCTAGCTTGTTCTTTAAGATGCTTACTTATGAAGACCATACATCCTCCTGAAGTAATGAGGTAGTATTTTAATACCCTATTGTAAAGATTCCTAATATGAATCTTCTTTTGTGCTGTTTAAACACATGACTTCTTCCTCAGTATGAAAAGGAAGAACATTGTATTTTTCTTCTTTGCAGCAGCTGTTTATCTGCTTGAAGCCTGTTAAAATGATTCCCCTCAGTCTTTTCTCCACTACAGATCCTAGCTGATTGAGAATATCAATGTTTGTGAGATATCAGACAGAAGTTTTCATTGTTTAGTGTACAGTGGGATTGTACCCACAGTAGTATTGTAGTTCCATAGAATTTGACATTTCTTTTGTTTTTGCAGAGCTTCCCAGATTTTGGAGGGATATGGTGAGCACTATTACATCCGGTATGCAGTTCCAGAGCTCAAACCTTGTAGTCACAATACTATAAATTATGTTATGTGACAATTTCCTTACTTTGTTACTATCTTCAGTTTCACAGAACTATTCAAAACAAAATTGGGTCTTCTTGGGGAGAATGAGGATGATAACTATTTGATTGCTTTCCTCCTACAAGTACGTTTGCTTTGCTAATTTTGTTGGCAAACATCTGGACTGATAGCCCATAGTTTAAAAACTCTGATAGAAATATCCTTTTTCACTAGCTTATGGAAGATACAAAGGCTGATTTTACAATGACATTTCGACAGCTCAGTGAAATTACTGAAGACCAGTTAAAGGAGCTCCATATTCCTGAGGTATTAATTAATACAAGCACCCAGTTTTAGGAATACTTAATACAAAATGAGTAAATCAGGTTGGACATAACCCTGGTGTAATAGAGAATGTCTCAAGCCATGATTTGCCTGGGAAATGTGTCATTGTACCATTATTAAGGGACCAGGAGACTAATGTATCTGTGTCATGCTACCACCCTATGTTAAGCCTATGTCTAGTAATGAAGGATACATTAACAAAGAGGGCTAATGAAAGATACATTAATGTAGCGTGCTGAAGCAAAATTTCCAGCCTCTGGTACAGGTCTAATATGAGTAGTCATAAATATTCATACACAGGTGAGAATGTGATTTTCTTCACATTGAAGATTAAGGTCTGGTAGAAAGAATTTTCCTTCCTTCTGCCCCCTCTTTTTTTTTTGTTTGTTTTGCTTAAGAATACCTTCTGATAGTATTCCGTAAGACACAAATGAAGTTGGACAGGGCTCATAAGGAAAATTTCAACCTTGGGTTGATCAAACTATTCTTAACTTGGGTTTACCAGGTGACCTAAATATCTGCTCTTAGGCTCATCAGCTTGTCCAGTATCTAATGACAAGTGAGATCCCATCTCATCATAAACTCTTGCTAGAATTTCAGCCCACAGTGGCCTCTGCCCTTTCTTGGGCACATGATCAGTTCTAAATGTAGCTTAAAGCACTGGAATACATTTTGTCATTGTGTCCTGCTCAGCCTGCTATCCTATCCTGTGTTGCTGCTAACTTAGCCTAAAGTTATTCTTCAGGACCAAGTCTAATCATAAAAGAGATGAGAGTATTAAAATAAAAGAGATAAACTTCTTACCTGGATATAGTGCAATCTTTAGAAGTAGAAATATGGCTGAAATGTTTGAACTGGAGTGAGGTGCTAGGCAAATAATAATTGGATAAAAATGTAGAGGGGAAATTCTGAAAAGAAAGTTTGTAAGTACCTGATCTGGAAAGGAAAAAAGGAAGCCTTTTTGCAAGAGCCAAAAGGAGTTGGGTTTTGGGTTGGTTTTTTTTTTTGATACAGTGCCTTTTCCGTGTGAGGAATATTGTTCACTTTGCCTGGGAAACTTCATTGCCTTTCCATAACTTCTGATTTACTTCTCTTTGTCTTTGAATCTAATTTAAAATGAGAGCAGGTGGACTTAGGAGGTTGTTTTAGGGAGCAGAATGACTGTGTGTAAAGCATAGAATGAAAATGAGCAGTTACTGTTTCTTTTTCCAGTTGTGTCCTAGATAATTAAGTTATTTTGACCAAATTCTTTGTTTTTCCTTATTTTCTTAAGTAAGAGGTCTAACCTGACTTTTTCTATGAGCTTAAAGCCATTAATAGTTTAAAAGTTGAGATTTTCTAGTCATAAGCAACAAAAATACAAAGAGCTGTAGCTGTGGAATTAATCATTTGTACAGGTGAGGTGGTAAGAGGATGGGTGTGTTTGTAAGAGAAGGTATTTTTGTCATAGAATACAAGGGATTTTTCCATTTCTTAGTGGCCTACATGCGATAGGAAGAACAGAAGCCACCCTCATGTAGTATGGAGCCACACGCAGGCTCCTGCAGTAGTGGCATTTATTACAACTCCATCTCCCCTTCTTTGAAGGTGCAGGCTGAGGAACTAACAATCATAGTGTAGTTGTGACCCTACTACTACTACACTGAGGGTCATTTGCAGCCTTCAGTTGGTAGTAGCTGACCTTTTTTTTTTCCCACACAATGAAATGATTTAGCCCACAAGTTGTGAGTCCCAAAACTGATGTGGTAAAGCAGGTACAATTTTATGCTGGTAAAAAGTTTGATTTTTTTTAAAGAATTGTTTTTTATATTGAAGTAATTTCACCTGCTGTTTATTCACACACTAATACTTGTCAATAGCAAAGTAAGTTTTCATATTGGTTTGTAGATCACTTACAGGTTTTTTTCAGCTGCAAACCAAAATTGACCTAAAAATGCCAGAACCCTTTGGCAACACTGCAGGAGTGCTTACATTTAGTACTAACTAGAAACATTCTGAAATTCCTCCTAAAGTAGCCGAACCCTGCATGTCTTTGAACAAATGCTTAATTCTCACATTCTCCTGTTATCTACCTGCCCAACCCTCAGCTCTTAGTCACTTCTGTAATTTTAACTCATTTTTATACTCAAATGTGGTTTTCATTATACTTTTTGACTGCCATTCCTTTAAAAAAACACAGATGTGATCACAACTTTGTTTTGTTCTTGCTTTTAATTTCCCTTACTTAACTTTTGCCCATTTTTTTCTTGTGTATCTGCTGTTTACCTGCTTTTATCTATGTCCATTTCTTTCTAACCTGTTCTTTCTCTGAAGTTCATTTTTTTTGTCTGTGAGCTTTGGCTACTTTCTCTCAACTGAGCAATATGAAGCAGCTGTTAGCTCAGTGTAGTCAGCTAGGGAAGCCTAGTTTGTGGTTGTTGTTCAGCACTGGAGGCGGTAACCCCAAGCTCTGGTTTCCCTCTATTTGCCTTTTCCAAGTTCTGTCTCCTCTCCCTTCTTCCTCTCCTACTGTCTCTATTCTTCTCAATCTTCCTCTATTCCTGTAGCCTTAAGTTTCCCTTTTTCTCCGGACCATATCTTTCTTTATCAATATATTTCCCTTATTCCACAATTTTTTTGGGGAAAAAAAAAGTCTCTACAAATAGATCTGGTCCACGTACAAAACTCAGAAGAGAGTAAAACCTGTAGTTGTGTAGCTTAAAAAATAAAAGAGGTCAGACAATAAGCCAAGGAAAAATAGGGGTGAAGTGTTGGAGGTGTTTAGATAGAATTTGCCATAACAGCGATAGATTAATATGGATGTATCGTGCTAGCAAAAAGAAATAATTTACATGCAGAGGAAAAGATATTAGTAGAATTTTTTGGGAGAAAATTCCTTGAAGGGTCATGATACATTTCCCTCGTATCCTTTTAATATTCATTTGCTTACTTTGGTTTTTGCTTAACAGGAGCAAAATTCCGATTACCTGCCATTAACTGTTTCTTTCTCTTTAGGAGTTCTGGGCTCTGCAGGATCTGGGTAAACACAAGTTATTTTCAGAATGGGTTACTATGTACCTCTTAAGATTAAATCGGTAAGTTTCAAGTGTAAAAATAACACAAAGTGTGTATTTGCCAGAAGCAGGCAACTTTAATCTGCAGTGATTTTCCATCATCTTTAGTGGCTCTGGTAAACTGGCCCAAACATGGTTTCATATGCCTTTTTTATCGTTATGGTTCTAGATAGTGCTAGATTCCATAATAATTACTATTGTAGTTCTGTTTTAACACACAGGTACATAAAAATGACATGGGAGGAGTGGTCTGTGTTTGTTGTCTTTCATTGAGCAACCGATCAGATTTCTTTGGTTAATAATTTTTGTTAAAATACCACTACTACAGATTCAGTCCAAGAACCTGAAAGTCAGGGTTTGCAAATACATAGGAATGAATAGTGTTCCATTAGAGGTAATACATATATTTTTTTACTATGTAATAATATGGCTTTAGGATGACAGGGGGTGGAAGCTGAACAGTAGTGAATACACAGACAGTGATTGGAAACCGCTAGTGTTGCATAGATAGGGACATGCATGTTAGAATTCCCAACCAGTTCTTTTGTCTTAAATCAATAAAGAACGTAACATGTTTCTTAGTCATGTATGGTATGCATGGCTGATAGTAGTGAAAAGAAGTACATATCAGGTACTTGGAAATTTTAGTTGGTAAATACAATTCTTAGGGAAAAAAATCAATACACGATACAAAACCTACAAGAAAGTGTGCAGTTTTTTCCAAGTCTAATAGTTCTTAGAGATTCAGACCTGCTTCCACTGAACACAAAACCAGAACACTTAATAATTTTAATGAAAGTCAAATAAAATATTTCTAAAAATAAGTATAACCCTCTTTAGCTAAAGCACTTTCTTTTTCTTCTTTTGATTTGTTTTCCATGTATAGTAACAAGGGTGATTCAGACGCCAAGAGAAGAACAAGAATGACAAGTGAGTAAAACAATACAAAAGAATTCCTGTGTTTGGAGATGGCAGCTATCTATTTACATAGGTTTCTTCATTTTCCTTTTAGTTATTTTCCTTTTAAGAAGAACTAAAATGTATTGTTTTTATGAAGATGTTACCGAAATCCGGAATAAAACTCCTTAACACTAATGTGAAGTTAAGAAGCAGGCATTTCGCTTATTGCAGCACTGGGGATGTGGGGGATCGCTCCTCCAAAGGCGCGTCCAACTTAGTATCAAAATCCATCAGTTTTTAATAGACTTTTTCTGTCAGGTCATTGTTACATAAGCTCTTTACATAAAAATGCATACTATGCTCACTCTTAAATTTAACCTTTATAATGATTGGTCCTTTGATTATATAACCTTATCAATATTCTTATTTAAAAACAATCATTGGTCAATTTCACTTAGCTCTACTGATTGGAATCTTCGATACTCAAATCGAGATGGGAAGGGTAAGGGGTTTCCAAGTAGCATAACTGGTGTCCATGACAGTTTCCTTAGTTTCTTGAAACAAAACATAGAAAAACCAGTAACTTCCTGGTGAGGTTTCTATGGTTAGCTATTTCAAACTTCAACGATATTAAGGTTCCTATAGTCACACATAACACAGTTCCTAAAGTTTCTATGGCTACATTTCAAACTTAACAATCCTATACAGTATGCTTCACAATTTTACTTCTTAATCAAACCTAACTCTAATATGTGATTAAATTTTGATTTCTTTATCAGAATATTTGCAACAAAGAGGAGAAACTCTCTCATTACACTCCTGCAAATCTTGTAATACTATATATTCACAGTGGCTATCTCTGGTTTCACCCCATCACGTGATTAGAATCTAGCCATATGTGTATGGCTAGACTTGTGAATATATATGTACTTTTTATATAAGCTAAATGATCAAGATGTTCCTTGGCTACAATGAAGTGTTCTTCCTCCTTAGGTATCCTCCCTTTTCCCTCCTTAAAAAAAAAATAAATCCTTAATTCAATTGTCCACATTTATGAATTAATTGGTCTGACCCAAACACCTTCTGTTGTGAATATAGTCATAGTCTTACCAGTTGACCGAGGTCTGAGTGTGAAATTATGGAAATGCATCACAACTATTAGTCCAAGTTGCTCTTCTCTAGATTCTGCTGGTTTTGAAGGACAGAGCACACGTCTGTTCATATTTTGGGTGATTGAAATCACAACTGGTGATGACATCATGAAGGCTTTTCCTACCGGTATCCACAAAGGCTGCTCTGACCTGTGTCACA